>NC_142807.1:70094361-70325822 GCF_049724085.1 Artemia sp. Qi Xiang Cuo | reverse complement strand
ACATTAAACTTAATGAATTATATATATTTGGAATCAGCATAACAAGCAGTCTTTTGATATATTTTTTTTTACATCAAAATTCCGTTTTTAGAGTTTCGAAGCCGTGTCGCTCCTTACTTATAGTTCGTTACAACGAACTGCTGGATGAATTTTCGGGAATTTTAGCTTTGATCGAAACCCTTCAAAAAGGTCAGGTTATAGGGCCACCGTTTCGGACATCTATCCCTAATCTACCTCCATATTTTCCAAGCGCTAATATATATATAAAAGCAATAAAACCGAGGAAAATAGGCAAGTAAATGGTAGATATAACAGCAAAATAGTACACTATCCATTAGCAACACCGGCATTAATTAGAGGCAATTAACTGCCATTGATTAGAGGCCCTTTAATTATGGAAATAACAACACCTATCTATGAATGCAATGGGAAAGCTGATCCTGCAGTAGCCTGAACCGGAACTTGATCTTTTATAGACTGATGCAAAATCAACATTAATGTCAGTATCATGTTTGATTTCGATTCGCCTCTGTATAAACAATTACACAGGGAAAAGACTACTTTATAAAATCTCAATTTTTTATTAAATAAAATATTCTTTTAATTATTTAAACGGTTTTTAATGAGTTCACTTTAAAATAACTATTAAGGTTTCAAACTCCATTTTAATAATAAGCTATAATTATTTAAATTACTTTCTGTCACATCCAAAAGTTTGATCTTTAAACAAAAGCAATTTTCTTTTGAAAAAGTTAAGTATATAAATTATTATAAGTTTGCAAGTCACGGGTGGTGATACCGCCAATTGGAAAAGGGGTAAATGTCTTTTAAATAAATATCAATATACAAAAGCATAGCAGCTTCTCTGACACTTAATATAAGGAGCGCAGCTCCAGCAGTCTTATTCGGGGGAAGGGGGACAAGAGGGGCTCCACATCCGGGAAGACAAGGGGCCTGGGATATCCCTCAGGGGAAAGGATTGTTAGGCAACTTGATTCGGGTTTTGGTGAAACTTTTCTATAATTGATACCGAATACCTATTGAAAAAAAGTATAGTGGCATGTGTCTGTCGTAAGTCTCCAAAAACAAGTGATTCTACAAGCGGTAGTGAAGAAGTTATTTAATAAAGACATTGCTTAGTACACAAAAACTTGTCAACAATTATCAGCACTGATTAGTTGTAGACCACAGTAGCATAGTGTAAACAAGCTTTCGGGTGGCCGAAAGTGAATGTAGTATGCACTCGGATTTTTTCAGCCAGCTTCAACACTGATGTTGCAGTATCTACCCCCCTCCACGCTCCCCGACATCAGGTCCAGCACAGAATACTCAATCTTGTAGTTGAACCAAGCGCTATTCCGTTCTCCTCTATATCGCGCTATTCAGTTGCATGTCATTTGGAAATATCGTCTTTCAGCCAGCACAGGCGTCTTTAAATCCCCATTATCAAGACGTTATACGGAAAATCGTAAGGTCTCTCCTTAACAAACAAGAAAACATAACCCTTTTTGTATGGGCAGCGGTGAAATATCTTCTTTTTTTCATCCTCGATATCGAGGCACGATAACATCAGAAAGAGGTGATTATCATTTCCAGGTTAGAACGAGAACATAATCGACCATGTGATAAAATAATTATGAAAAAATATAGCCGCCGTCCCTTCTGTTTAACAAACAACACTATATTTATGAAAGTAAAGAGCATCATTAAACAAGTAATCTATCAACATTTAGTCTATACAGGAAGAGGACCATGTCTTCTTCAATTTTTTCGTAGAAGTTGTGGATGATGATCGGTGGATTGAAAATTAAAAGTTCAAGTTTATTTTTTTAAATACTTAATAACTTGGTGAAATGAAACTCTCAAGGATAGTTTTATTGGTCAGAAGATAATTAACAGTTTGCTTCGGAACTGATGGACTAGGGGCCAAGAAATGAGCCACAATTTTTTTTGTGGCCTCCGTAAGAACAACAAATAGGTGATACTTAAGGTTAATGTTTGGGACACACAGGTCCCTTCTTAGCAGGAACAGCTTCTTTAGGTTCACTTTTTAAATCATCGGTTTCAACATCATTGCTGCTTGTGTACTACTACTACTACTACTACTAACGACTCACCTCAGTACCAAGCAATCTGAGGCCATCACAGCTACACACGCGCCTCCTTCATCCCAATCAATTCAAAGCTTTCCTCTTTACACCCTCCCAAGTCCTACCCATTTCCCTTGATCTATCTTGATTAAATCATTCTACCCCAATCACAGACAACCTGCTATTCGTTTAGCCCTTGATGGCTGGCCGACAACGACAACCCTTGGCACTTTGTCATTATTCATCATTATAAAATGCCCTTTCCATCTTAATCTTTCTCTTATTCACGCATTAATAAGAAGGATTTAACCGGGCTTTTTGTACAGCCAATTGTTTTAAATAAGGTCATTCAGCAGTGTACCCAGAACAATCCGTGGGCAATTTTTTTGGAAAACATCTAGCTAATCTTTAGCCGCTTTTCGGAGCACCAATGCTTCAGCATCATATTTTATCAATATCATCACTGTAGCTTCCAACATTCTAATCTTGATTTGCCGACTTATTTTCACATTCTTTCAAACTTTTAAAACTCTGAAAAAACACCAATATCCTTGGCCATGATACTTTTAACAGCTTCACTACTCACACCGTATTTACTAATAGTACTACCAAGGTAAGTGAAGCTTTCCACCTGATCAATCTGTATGTTACCCAACGTCACCCATTCATTTTCACGTATTCCTAGCATTAGCGAGTCAGTCTTCTCAAAATTAACTTTCAAACCTATTCGAGCACCCTGAGTTCATTCATTTTGCTCACACTTTCATCCAGGGTGCTTAAAATCATCAGCATAATCTATATCCACGAAAATTTTTCTTCCCCATTTGATTACATGTTTTTCCATTTACTCTTAATTGCTCTTTTAGAAAAAGTCCATCAAAATGATACACATAAAGTGTGATATAACACAGTCAAGCTCAACTCCTGATTTAGTACAGACCCAGCTGTGAGTCTCATTTCCTACATAATCTGCAGCATATACTGCTTATTTCCATAGGCTAAAATAAATAAGTTCTATTCTATTTTATATTTTCTCAATTCAATTATAACTTGAGATCTCTCAATTCAAATATAACCTGAGATCTACCTAAAATATAAAGATTTCTCACAGTATAATCAGGATTTTGTATTACAATTCCTAAAGGTCATACATAGAACAGTCTATCAAATGCTATTTTTATTTTCCTGTCTATAAACAAAATTAGTTGGTTAAGCTATTAATGTAAATTAATAGAGAGAAATAAAGAGATATATAGACATATACTGCTGCCAGTGTCTTAACTTCATCAAATCTACTTGTAAAAGTTTTTTATTTTAATGTAAGTGAGGCATGGTTCTGGAATCTTCAACTCACCCACATATTTCCATCTTTGAGGGAACTCCTTACTGATTTCATTAACCATTACTAGGAACAAAAGAAAACAAAAAAATTAATATTTAATATTAGTTCTGTCCCAGGGTGTCCGTCCTCTTAGCCGCTACGCAGTAAGCCCCACTCCCTCCCTCTCCCTTTTTTATTTGTCGTATCTTGGTTTTATCTAAATTTGTACTCTCGACAGATTGAGAAAGAAGTTTATTAACTTCGTGACTGGCTTTCTGTCGTGCACAGATAACAAAAAAAGTTTTTCGCCTCCTCCCAGATAATCATTATAGTAAAACTTCTTTTATTTATAAGATTTTTACTTCCCTTCCTAGGTTCTACTCCCCCCCCCTGAAGGACCGATCCGGTGCTTATTACTCGTTACCGATATATTTTTGAGTCGTTATATAAATGGAATTAATCTCTTGAGAAAATTTATAAAAAAACAATTTTTTGAAAAGCTTCTATATAAAATATTGCATACGTAATTTTAAACATTTCCCACTCCCAAGAGTATCCCAGCTGCCGCGCGCGTGCGCTACATAAGTAAAGAACGATGGGGGCACAATGTGTTTTTTTTCCAATACCCTAGCACTTCGTATCGATGGAGTTGTCTTAGAAACTTCAAAATAGACTCGTTTGATAGGACATTGGAGTGGCTAGTGCCATTTTTAAGAGTCGAAAGTGATTGTAGTTCATAAAGCCCCCCTCCCCCCGCCCATTCTTAACCCCCCAAACAACCAAAAATATATTAATATGTCCCATTTTGTAATCTGTGTTTATTGCACTTGATATAAAAAGTGTTTTTGTATGACACTCCCCCCATCCTCATGGCAGTCGGTTATAGTTATGTTCTGGTGTCATCTAAGGTTTTTAGAGACTGTTTTGTCTAATAAACTTCAAAAAAGCCTCATTAGATTGGAAAGTATATGAAAGAGTAACTTTTTTTATAAACTAATTTGATTTGAGGTAAAATTGGCCCCCCCATGACCCCAAGTCACCAATCACATAACCTCTAAATTTATATACCGCCATTTTGTTCATTGCTGATTAACCTAGAGGAATTATGTATTTAGTGGGAGACGCCCTCCACGCCCAACGGCCAACTGTGTTAGGTGAGCGTTTTTAAAGAATTCTTTGTCTTATGGACTTAAAAAAAAAACTCAAACGCCACACTCCGGGCACGGTTTATATGGTACGCTCTGGGGTCATATAAGGTTTTTATTCAATGTGTTGTATTAGAAACTTCAAAAAAAATTAGTTACGTTTACAGGCCAATGTTTCGATCCATTGGTAAGCTTAGAAAATGAGTTATGGGAACCTCTCCCACCCCACGCCCATCAGTATCCAACCCCCCTCAACGAAACAGGGTCATATAGAAATTTTGTTCATATGAGTTTAATTCATTTGTTTTAATTTAAGTTTTAGTAGGAGCCTCATCCTCCCCCATAAGGATAAGGTGGTTAAGATCTGCCCTGTGGGCCGACGAGGTTTTAATTGCAATCTTTCTCGTAAAAACATAAAACAGTATCATTTGATTTTATATTCAAAAGGAGCCGACCAATTTCAATAGTCAATATTGAACTGAGGGCACCTAACCCCCCTCACACGCCCAGTAGTTACCCGCAAAAAGTTAATAAACAATTTGAGATACACATTTTATTCAGTGTAGCTGATATAAATATATAATATATACTTTTGAGGAGGAACGGCAACTATCATGCCTCTCACGCCCACCATTTACCCACACCCATCTAATCAAAAATTGGAGATAGCCATTTTATTCGAGTAATTTATAAGTTCTGGAAATTAATTATTTGAGGATGTCAACATCTCCACAACCCTCAGGAAACGTGGTGTAAATTATTCCAAGGGGGCATATAAGGTTCTTATTTACCACGTTGTCATAGAAACTTCAAAAAGGGCTCATTTGATTAGAAATTGAAAAGGCTACTGCCCTTTCGAACAGTTTAAAGCGAGTGAAAAGCAACTAATACCCTGTCCACGCCCACCGGGTACCCCCACACCGACACTACAGATTTTTTGAAAGCCAGTTTGGTCCACACAATTCAAAGTTAAGGAAAATATACTTTTGAACAGGGCACTCCCCCCACAGTCTTCAGGGCCAGTGGGATAAGTTATGCCCAGGAGTTATATGAGATTTTTATTGACCTCTGAGAAGTAGAAAATTGTCACATGGCACATTTGATTGGACATTAAATATTCTAATGTACTTGTTCATCGTCAAAAATTATTCGAAGGCAACTAACCCCCCTCATCATGCCATCTTCCCCGCATCCATTCACCCTCGATTTGGGAGAGCCAATTTGTTCACCTTAGTTCAAATGGCTTTCCGTTTTGTCTTTCTATATGAAAGCTCCTCCCCCCACCGCCCACATTGCACGGGTTTTCAGGTATGCCATGGGGGCATCTAAGGTTTTTTATATAAAGATTGTAAACTAAAAAATGGATAAAAACAATCGAAATTTACATGTATCGAGAATCTTATTATAATTGAAAGTAAGTGTAGAGCGACTCACGCCCCTCTCACGCCCACCCTTTTTCCACACACATCCTCTCCTTATTTGTAGATATCAAGTTGTTCCACTTTGTTGAAAGTTCTTTAAATTAGGTCTTCTAGGACGATAACCCCATCAGAGCCCTGAGTTCAAGGGTTGTGAGTTATGCCCTGGGGGCCTATAAAGTTTATATAGACCTTTGTAATAGAAATTTCAAAAATAAAAAGCTCTTTTGATTGGAAATTGAAATTGCCCTTTTTAATAGTCGAAGTGAGTGGAGAGTAATTAACCCCCCCTATTACGCCCACCATGTCCCCAAAAACATTCAATCAAAGTTTAGTAACATCCATTTTGTTCAACGTAGTGGTAAGTTCTAGAAATTATGTATTTAAGAATGAAAAACCCCCCAAAATATACATAGTTCTAGAGTACCAGCTATCTTCTGCAGGAGATTATGATAGTATTTGTGACAAGTTTTATATAATGGTAACTTGTCCCCAATTTGTGAAAAAATACCTTTGGTTGGTATTGATTCAATATACTTATTATAATTTCAATATATTATGAGATCTTCAGCATTATCGTTTTATTTGATCTGGTGAAAACACCAAGACTGTTAAAATATTATTGCATTTTTGTTATAAAAAATAAAATTTTGGACATCAAAAAAATAAATCTAATAAGAAAAGGAAACAAATTTAACTACTAAAAAAATAAAAAAAAAATATATTTTTTATAGTTGTAATGGTAAAAATGTTATTAAATAAGACAATTTAACTTTTTCTTCGTCTGTTATGTTTTTCTGTGGTATTTGTAAAAGGACTATTTTACCTTTTAAAGTTCTATTAACTATAAAAAATTTACATAAAAAATAAAACTTTTTTTTTCTACAGATTAAAAATATAGCACCACCAGCGACACCATCGAGTGATGGGGCACCTATATTTACAGGACCAATTCTGTCACCGCCAACAGAGTCCGAGGATGAACCTATACTGGTCCTAGAGAATATGGAGTGGGATAGTGGCTTCCTTAACGATGTTTTTGGGGAAATGACCAGCCTGGATGACTTAAGCTGTGTTATTGACATGTTTGAGGGCCCAGAGTGGGCGGATAGTTTCCTACGTGAATATTTAGATGATGATGTTACAAGTAAATCTGAACCGGGTCCTCATAACGAAATTAGATCAGATGACAATACAGGCTGTCTCGACCAATTGTCCCCAAACACCTTCGAATTGGTTCTGTGGGACCTATTTTCATACCCCTCAACTGTGAGTGAAAAGAACTGTGGTGGTGTTACAGATAAGTATATGCCAAACGCCACCATTCGACCCTCTTATTTATCTAGAAGTAGTACTAATACAGCAGCAAACGTCTCCCTTTGTCCGGTTTTTTTTCTCTCAACCTCTGACTTGCATCACGCACTAGTCTATCGTGCCAAAGTCTGTGATCCTTTCAACTCTCTAGTCTCGGGGTGTACAATAACAGCCTCTCTTATCATTAAAATTTCTTATAAGGATAAGAGTCGAGCCTGTCTTGAACAAACCAGTGGGGGTGGTGGTATGGGGGTCAGATTAGCGGCATCACTAGCCCTAAAAATATTTTTTTTAAATAAATGTGTAGTTGATAGTTATTCTAAATACTTGAAAACTGAGATGTTGTAAAGACACCCGCGTTTATAAATTTATTGGTAGGTTGTACAAATTTGGGCAAAGAGTCTCCACAGGACGTGTTCCCCTTATAACGAGGGGGGTCGTGGATCTGCTGTTTTAGTTATTGAAAGTTTAAATGTTAATATTTGTAGGTTTAAAAAGGATTTTATTGTAAGAGGTGGGTGGGGAGAGGGAAATTGAATGAAAATATCAGTCTGATTGAGAGGGGGGGTAGGGGGGACAACGAATCTGTTTCTACACGAGGCTGCAGGGTTTCAAGTATGCGTTTTTTAGTGCGGCATAGAGAACTATGCGCTAAGATGAATAGAATAAAAAGTTGGACAAAATGTCAGGTCAGTGGAGTGAGTGTTCAAAGTTCAACAACGTGAATTATAATTTTTTACATTGGAAGAACAACTTGACACTAAAATGACTAGATATTTTTGAGCGTGCTCATGCACATTTAAATATTAGTGTCACTGTGCTACAGCATGAAAAAGACTTTGAAGTGGTTAAGTATTACGAGGAGAAGATTATATTATTTCCAGTGCGGTGTCCTTCAATTGAATCAGTAGAATATTGGGTGTGGCTTCTATACATCACCGCCGAAAGACTCTGATTCAATTGGCCATTTCAATCCAATTACAGATATTATTAGGGTTTTATGTGGGGGCAAAAAGCGAGAGGGTGTGTGCTATTACTGTCCAACATGCCTCTCAAGATTTTTATCTGATTTAAAGTTAAATCATCATATGAAACACTGTAAACGACAAGGGTTTCAGACTGTAGAGACAGTAAGCGGAGATAGATTAATTTTACGATTTAAAAAATTTCAAAACACACTACTACAGAGCAATAATATCGCTTTTGACTGAGAGGCTAAGCTGACAGACGTGTGTTATTTCACAAAGTCAAATCAAGTTAAAATACAAGAAGCCATTAGGGGTATCTTACGCTCAAGCACACCGAGATTCCAATTAGATAATGCACGTGCTGGAATTCGGGGAGATATTGAGTGAAGGTGAATACTTCAGGTGCTCTGCACTGGCCAGTCTAGTGAAAACAGTGACCGGTGCAATTTTGTTCCTTCTCTATACACCAGCCCCTATGGCCATCTCACCAGATGACCGCGGGGCCATTAAAAATCGTACACGAGGTGTGATTTTCAAATGAAACGTTGATAGTTGTGCTGGTACTGGGGGGAAGCGGACCGTTTTTAATTAGTATCAGTCTTGGCATAACAGTCCAACGAGGGGCAGTAACTTTTGAGGGGGAGCAAATCAGTCTTACAATTTAAACATTAGACGAAAACAAATCGTAACTTTTTTTATACTCAAGTCCGATTATGACTTAAAGTTTGCTCTTCCGGCGTCGGCCTACATTTCTAAGGAAGGAATTGTATATGGCTCATGGATAAAAGGTTCTTTTCCATATTATATCATATAGAAATCATCGGAGATGTTACTGCTGCTAGAAATCATATGTAAAACTGTTGACAAGGGTAACACGTTCCTGAATAAAAATCGTTTTTTAGACTCTTTCAGCTTCTTCCCCAAATCTTTAAGTCAATTCATTCAGGTACAGAAAAGTGACAATTTTGATAGCTTCCCCTCCTCAAACAGCGCTTCCCCGATGATGAAATGTATGATTTATTAACGTGTAAGGGTATATATCCATATGATTATTACAACTCAAGCTCGAGGCTAGATGAGGTGTCACTACCGCCCATTGAAGTTTTTTACAATTTTCCGAGTAAGAGTGAGTGCACCACTACCGATTTCGAATTTGCAAAGAATGTTTGGAAAAAGGGAGGATGTAAATACGAAGTGGATTATTGTAAACTTTTCTAGGCCAGTGACTTACTCACTCTTCTGAATATTGTTTTCAAGAATAAGGATAAAATCATTGGTGACTGTGGGGTGGATTTAGTTTATTATTTTTCCACCCCCCAGTTGGATATGTATCTGATAATTAAAATCAGAAATTAAGAAATTAGTCTGATTGTGAATGGGTATCAGAATCTTTTTTATTAGATAAAATGTAGGGTGGGGTCGTTTTTTCACAAGGATCGTATCATGAAAACTGATCAGGGCGGGCAGCACACCGATTACAAGTTGGAGTCCTTTTTTGTGTATATAAAGTTCCTTTACCCATTAGAAAGGTCTCACTATTGTGCACCGTATGGCAATTATAAATGACTTGATAATCTTTGTTCTTTGAAGGTTCCCGACTGTGCCTGGGTTGACGAAACTTGGGGACAAGGAAGTTTTTTTGAAACTTACGGTTAAATACCCGTGAATATACATGACTCAGTAAAGCATTTTGTTTTCCTTGCATGAGTAGACCTGTAGGTGATGAATCTCTGAGACCCCACAATATCTCAGGTTTAGAGGATGGGATTCTGCCCTGTGTCCCTTAAAAAAAATCTTATTGCCAATGTTACCCCTAAATAGAAGCTCGTTGTTAGTCGCGAGTTTTTGACATGGATTATGTCCAATTGTTTCAAAGTCACAAAGATTCACAGAGCCCTCCAATGTGATCAAAAGATTTACATGAAAACTTTTGTTGACGCCTTTGTCAATAAGCGTTCATAAGTGAAAATGAAAGTTGAAAAAGAAGTCTATAAACTCATTTTGAACTCAGCTTTTGGTGAAAGATACGTGAGCATACGACACAGTATTTGATGTGACGTTTAAACCAGCCCCACAGATTGTTCTCGAATAATTGCTGATCCAAACTTAAAATATTTTACAATCATATACTGCAAGATGGTTTTCCTACGTCACAAAAGAAGAAACAGTTTATTAAATAAAAATACTGCAGGTGGAAGTGTACTAACTGAAATATACAACAAACTCATGTTGTCATTTTATTATAATGTATGAAAGGTAGAGTGGCCGAGTGAAGGTCAAGTTCAAGTGTACTCCGGGGACACTGATTCACTCCATCTAAAATTCAAAACAGAAAATCCATTTAATGATTTAGAAAATGGAGAGTACATTACCTCACGAATGAACTGGACCAACTTGGACGAATCACTTCACCCAGAGCTATTGAAACTCAAGTCCCCAAATCAATTGTTAATGTTCAAATCTGAACCGCGTAGTGATTTGATATCCATCGGTATTTTTCCGGTACCGAAGGTATACGGTGTAGAAACGCACGGCAAGGATGTCGCACAACTGTGCAGGGGGTTACACATACACATTGTAAAAAATAATTTCGACGGCATTTCTAGTAAAAAATGGGGAAACAATAGTTTAATGCCACAGGTGAACGTAAGGGTGATTCGCTCTTAAAACTTTAAAAAATACACTTTTAGATTTTAGAAAAACGCCCTGTCTGCAAGAGCGTAAAATTTATATTTACTTGTTGTTGGTTTTAAGTTTTTGCCAAAGGTTAATTATTTAATTACCTCTCTTTTTTAATTTATAGTGTACAGAACAAAAATATTAAAAATAAATTTAAAATTATTAAAATAAAAAAGTTAGAAATTGTTGTTTAGGTTTTTTTGGTTAATGGGGTTTTTTTGTCTAATTATTTTTTTTCTATCACAATAATTTTTAAATTGTGTGGGGGTGGGAGTGTTTTGTAAGGCATATCAATTTCCAGTATTTAATGCCGGCCCCGGCCCGGCCCCCCCGCCGGCGGCCCCGGGCGCCCGGCGCGTCCCCCTACCGCTTGCCCGGCGCCAGCGGCCGCCCCCCGGGGGGATTGAGGACCCCACCAAGAAACTTTTGTGATGTCACGGGTGATGTACGTAACCGGGCGAAGGAGGCAAATACATGTTGTATTTTTTATAAATAAATAAACAGAAAAAAAAAAGTGTATTGATTTAAGTGTTTTTTTTTTCTATTTGTTATTTAAATGTTGTATTTTTTTTTTATTATAAATGAAGATAAAAAAAAGTGTATTTTTTTTTTATTCATGTTTAATGTGCCTTTTTCAATGTAGTATTTTTTTATTTAAAGTATTGTCACCTTTTTTATGTATATAATAAAAGAAAATATTATTCTTTATTCTTCTTCTTCTCGTTATTATTATTGAGAGGAGTAGTAGTAGATAGGGACACTATTTAGTCATCAGACGGACATAGTCTACAGTTAGTTGTCCAGGTGAACTGTTGAAGGGAACATGTATCAATTTAAAACACCATTCAGATCGTTTCTGTATGGACCGTCAATGTCAGGCAAAACAACACTCTTAACTAAAATATTTAAAAATTGTGAAGAAATATTTGTGATAAAGCCGAAAAAAATATACTATTGACATAGTCTATGGCAGTACTCATACGATGAAATAAAAGCACTTGCTGCCACGATAGTGTTTATTAAGTCAAAAATCATACCGTAACTGGATATTTTCAGCACTATTTATCACAAATCTGCGTTGATCATTAACGATATGGCTGAATCTATTGAACAATAGTCCAAAGAAATGCTACAACTCTTCACTATTTGCTCTAATCACGAAAAGAGGTTCGATACTCAGGTTCTACACAATCTCTTTCATCATAGGAAGTGTATACAAGCACTAGCATTGAACTGTACCTCATATATCATCTACAGAGCTGTTCGTGATTCTAGATTGCGCATGACTCTCAATAAGAACCTCTATTCGGAAGCCTACACCTTTCTTCTCTCAGCATACAATCAGTCCCCATATAAACACTATGGTCATATCCTCTTGGATCTTAATCAAAATACCCCCGAGGATCTACGTGCCGTCACATATATTCTCGACAATGGCAGTAAAGTATTTTCCCCCGAGAACACTAAACATAGCTATTATTTTATATCATGAAACTGAATAAACTAAACGAAAATAGACGCTTGTTCTCAGTTCTAATCCTTTACATAGGACAGAATTACCCAAAACTTGTATTGACAACGAGTTTAGTAATATTATATCCAAACTGTTTTTAAACTTTATTAAATGTTATTTTCAAGTGCCAAAAGTATTTAAGAAGTAGGCAAAGCAACATTGGTCCATTGTTAGTACAGGGACCTATAAAAATAAATTAAATAATTTCAAGAGGACACGACGTCTTCAGGCGTGTGGTATACTTTTCAAAATTTAACTGACAAAAATTTCAGGAATTGTAAACAGTTTTCTCTAGAAAGAGAGAGAGAGACTGTAAAAACCCTATAACTTGACTCCAATAGACATCGCTCTCTCAACCGTCTAGCACTGTGATAGCAATCTGGGTAAAGTCATTGACAATGAAAATATTGATGATGATAAAACACTGCTTTTACTTCAAGATGCACTTCGCCGAGTGGACCAACACAGGTCCTATCGCTCGAACGCCACTGCTGCTGCTGCTGCTGACCCAAAAAAAGAATCATCTCCTCGGCTTTCGGGGGGTGGAATAAATTGAACTATGGTATAATTGTTTTCTTTTTTTATTAAATTTTTAATAATAAGGCCCAAAAATAAGGTTGAAAAAATAACACGACTCCGACCCCCTCTCCTTGAAAGTGGTCACATTCAAGTTGAGAGCACTGGTGCGAAGATTATACGTCAGGGCAATAGATATAATCCACCTGATTTAATATGTGATATTTATACAAATATTAGAGTAATCCTATAATTTAATACTCATATATGAAAATGAATAAGTAAATAGAACGTCCAAACAATTATTATTTTCAATATACAAATTCTAAAAAAAAAAACTGATCAGGCGTCACAGTAGTCATCATCAACAACAACATTGACAACATTAAAAAATGAAGAATAATATTATAAATAAATTATGTAAAATACTATCACAAAACTGATCGATAGACAAAAGCGAAAACGTATCAGGACATCGTCACCACCACCACCACCATCCATGGGCCGTCTACACCCGGGTAGCGGTCGTTACACAACGTGTTTACGTTGAAAATGGTTGAAGTTCTAAAAGGTGTTTTTGAAAGTATTGGTGAGGTGGGGAGGTTAAGTTCACCAACAACTCTTTCCAAAGTCGCTGGTATTCACACTAAAAATGTACAAGACTATCTACAGAATGAATCAAGTTGCACTCTGCATATAAATCATAGACGTCGTGCCAACCAATCTCGAAAAACTAAAACCTTTGACACAGTTCATATAATACAATCAGATCTCCTGACTCTAAATGAAGGTCAACGGTGTCACAATACACCATAAAAGAAAATTCTACTTGAACTCATGGTTTATAGTCTTTCTGCATATGAAAGTCCAGTGGGAACACAAAGAGTAGTTGAAGTTGATAAGGCCAGGGAAAGTATTATCAAACATTTGTAGTTTAACAAAATTCACACAGATCGTGGTAGTGAATATTTTAATCCTACTGTTGCACGAGTAATAGAGAAATATAGTACACTGATGTATCATCGTCAGAGTCCTATAAAGGCTGCATTGGCCGAGCGTTAGATAAGAAGTATTTGACTTTTAATTTCCAGATATTGTACATTAAAAAATACATCGGCTTTTATTCGTGATATTGATAAAATCATGTTGATTTATAATCAACGACCTCATCGATCATTGTCCAACTCTACGCCAACGGTAGTTCATCATTCTGATCATGATACAATTGACACCTTTCTTAAACAATATTCCAATGAATCAAAAGTCAAGAAGAAGAAGAATAAATTCAATGTTGGTGATAGGGTTCGAATTAATAGAACAACTAATGTTTTTGAAAAGGGGAATTACTTGTGGTCCACTGAATTTGTTAAGGTGGCAAAAATCCTCGACATTAAACACATAACTTATCGCCTGCATGACAACAAAGATGAATAGATTCTCGGCGGTTTTTATGACTATGAATTACAAAAAGTTAAAAATGTCAGTGAAATCTATCAATTTGAAAAGATATTAAATACACGTAATCATGGGGGTAAGAAACAGTTACTTGTTCAATGGATAGGATACAACTCGGAGTTTGATTCTTGGATTGGTGTTGAGGATATTGACAATGAACAATGATTTCTATTTAACTTTCATGTCCAAGGTGCCCGATCATATCTGCAATGAACTTAATAGGACAAGTAATTTTTGTACAAAACTCTCCCCCGCCATCAAACTTGACGGTGCATATGAAGTGGCTATTGTCGAATTTATTCTCAAAAATAGCTTTGACATCCTTGTGAAGTGCCTTTGATATTATTTGTCACTACGTCCGTTTTTATCCGTTGAATAAGGAGCTATTGAAAAATTTGACTATACATTGAACACTATATCTAACATCCCCTAAAGGGACAAAACTCCACTGAATGAAAGGTGTCTTTTTCTCAACAAAAAAATTGAAGTTCGAAAAAAAGGCGGTTTCACTTTCAATTACTTTACGGAACAAAGAGAAATTTATATTACTAATCCAAATGATAATGAAAGATTTTTCCTCAATGAGAATTTACGTGAGGTTCTTGGTTTTAAAAAACGTATTATTAAGACAGAAAATTTCAGTGGTAGTGACCGAGTTATCTATGCAGACTATGCACCCAGCTTCTCCACGGACACTTGTATATTTCTCTACGCTTCATTTGTGGAAATATCTCGTGATGGTACTTCAAATGTTCCCCTGCTTCGAGTTCTTAACTAAAAAACCGATCTATAACACGTTCACCACTACTATATACAGAATTTTCATTATTGTCCCTTAATTATTTCATATCTGTAAATCAGTAATTTAAAAATACGAACTTAATTATTTTATCAAATAGAAATATAAAACGTATTAGAAGTTTTTAATGGTATTGGTCTAAACTTTGAAAACGACTGTCCAACCACCTTAAAAAATTAAAACTAGAAGAATTCAAGTTGTATGGCACGATCTTGACTGTTATGTTTTTGCTTTGAGACAACGTCAAAGAGGAAATTGCGTTGCATACTACCAGGGGCGTACTACAATGTCTGGCTCTGGTCTTGGTAGCTGGTTTGCTAGGCTATTTCGTTCTGCACTACCCCGTGCCAGAAAATATCTTGTACCTGCTGCGTCAAATTTTGCTGCCTCTAGACTACAGAATTTGGGGTCGGGCAAGAGTTTCAAGGAGAGTGTTAAGGAAAATATTAGATCTTCAGCCAGAGTCGTTGGTGAACAATTAAAATCTCGACAAAATGGGGAGGGATTGAAAAGGATGAGTTCGCGTCATTCACTCATCAGTCTCCACCCAGTCATTAATCAAAGGACATCAAGAATTACATTGAGGAATAAAACACCGCAGACAAATCGGCAGCAGAAGAAGAAGAAAAATAAGAAGAAGATTGTTATATCAAAGAAGGATTTCTTCTCTTAATATGACTTATCTCACCCAAAAGGACTCATATCCATCAATCAGTTCCTCATTGAATCTATTCAATGCTGAAATTGTTGATGTCAGTGTAAAGTAAGGCTACTATAAGCAGTTTCACCCTCAACAACACCTCTTTTAAAATAAACACTTTCAAATATTTTCCAATGAAGACAATTTCATTGATTTGTCGTCAACATTTATTGATTTAAATGTTGTGTTGAAAAAAAAGTAAGATAATACAACTCCAAATGCCGGGAATGGTCTCTCCGATGAAAACTGTATTCTACACAACCTATTCAAACAAATTAATGAATTTATTAATGGAGCATTTGTGAGCACTAGCAATAATTTATCCAACTATGCGAGCTAAATTCACTTTATGATGATGACACCAAAGTCATATACGGAGATGTGAGGACAATCGCTGGGTTATGAATATCGAACAGGTGTTGATACTGATGGAGAGTTGACTACTGCAGTGACCTAGGAGTATCATCTAGTTGGAAAATTAAATCTCGAGATATTCAATATATCCCAATGGCTACTTCACAATGTCAAGATTGACATAAAGTTAAAGATGGCTCCATCTAATTTCATTTTGAGAAAAACACTTACTGCAGCATCCGATGGATATGTTATTATCACATCGGCAAGTCTCCTCGTCCGGTAACAACAGGTTATGAGCTCTGTTTCATTGGCAGTGGACCAGCTAAGAGCCACCTGTCACAATATCAATCTTCTTGTTCCCCCTACAATCACCCCTCACCGTCACAGTGCCACCGGTTTTCGTAGCTCTAGTGAGTCATCGTTTATCAATGGAGAACTTCCATCAACCTTGGGTTTGAATTGTCTGACGAGCGGCAGTGCTGTTGCATACTTGACTGATTCCCCCCATGACTTTAATTTTTTCGGTCTATCTAGTCTTGTGTGCAAAGTGAATGGTACTCCACTATACACTCTATCGTTTGACAAAAAATCCTATAAAACTCTGTATGAGTTGACCATGAAATCCCTATATCATGACTCTCAACTATTTTAGAATGGAATAACCGATTCAATGTTTTCTAAAAATCATGTGGTTATTGTTTTTGACTTGTCAAGGACACAGGATATGACCATAGTACGAACCGGGACCGTACGTTTAGAGTGTACATTTGCCGATTCTCTGACTGAGAGTATCACGCTACTCTCACTGAGTCAATTTGAAACCTATTGGGAAATCACGCCCGATGGTAGTGTTCTACTAGACCTTGCACCATGAACACAAATCAAATAATCAACGTATTTAGTATGGACCCAGACATGTCTCAAGACAAGTCCTAGTGCATACCCTCGGAATTCATTGAAAAAATTCCCAGTGTTAACAATACCTTAATCAGTGTTAATAGAACACCGTAGAGTTTGACGACAGGTCAGTGTCTCATCATCTTTCAAACAGCTACGACTATTGAATTTTTTTATACTCTAGGACTCTCGTCTAAATTCTACGCTCCCTAAATCAGCAACTTTATTGAAAGCAGTGGGACAAACATTATTCAAAATCTACAAAGAGTACAGGATTTAGCGACTAAGAAATTTGGTTTTCATGCACTACTCTTTTTTATGTTCCAATGTCGTGGCAACACCTACAAAAAATTTCTTAAAATCTACGTTGACTTACCTCACTTGAACTACTATCTAGTATAGAATAATATTACATGTTAATTTAATATCTATTTTATTGCAATAATAATAAAATTCTCTACAGATGTTTGTGAAATTTTTTATTAATAATAAAAATTTATTTACATGATAAAACGACTTTTCTACTATTTAGAGTTCATCCACTAGTAGGTATTTGTCAACAACGACTAGTGCGGGTAGATTATCTGAATTCACAGTGTACTGATCCTGATGTAGTGCAATGTCAGGGTCACATTTTCTACAGTAGAGCGTGACTTCACTCTTGTCATATCTCTTTGTATAGTCAATGATACTATTCTCATTCATTCTAAAGAATTCACATGTTTCAATTTGCCTATTTGAAGAAACTTCACAAACAGTGTCCTCAAGTGTTGAATCACATTCCGTCACAGTCAAATAAAAATCAGTGGGATTATGATAATAAAACCCGGTATCTTCACAGCGATATCTTAGAAACCATAGTCTTTTGTTGTTCCAACAGTTAACTCGTTTACCCTGGTCCTCCTCCCCGAACAATCTAAAACAATGACGATACCAATCTAGTAGTAAAAAACTAAAATACCGTTTAGGATTCTTTCCAATCATACCGGGATATGTACTCTCCCACTGCTTTCACTTATCATAATGACACTTGGAACATAGGTGACCTCTAGGAGGAGAGTCACACACCTCTTCAAGACAGGACTTACAACCTTTAATTTTTATAGCATATCTTCTATGTAATTTACACGGGTTGCATAATCTACACTATTCATCATAGTCCTCACTCATTGTGCAATTCTCACATGATGACCAGCGGCCCTGTGTGTACATACATAACAGAAATGTATGGAACATTTTGTCAGGTGTTAACGCTCTAACTGCCAAAATTAAAATGATTTAGCAACAAAAAAAATAATGCCTGAGATAGAGAGAGAGGATTAAATCATCACTGATCACTATATTTATTATGAAAAAAAAAAGTCCTAAATTTATAAAATAATTTTTAAAATTATATAAACAATGTAATTTTGTTCCGTCGTAATCAATATATAAATAACCTGTTTAAATGCATTTTGACCACAAGGTCGACGATTCAGGCAAGAGTCTAATGATGGAGAATCAGTTCTCATTATATCGTCAAGCAGTCCTCGATAAAATATCTTACTTTGAATATACAACTATATAAAATAATCATATATAATTAATTTTTTTTAAATATTAAATAGAGTAATAAATATTCGCTAGTTATATATTATATCCATTTTTTTTTTTAGTAAAAAATATATAAAACAATAATAAATAAAAAAAATAAACTATTTTTTTTAATCAAAAAAAAAAAGTTTCTACTATAGAAAGAAAAAAAAAATGCAGTTTAGTTATAAAATGTTTTATTGAAAATAATTACAATAATAATAATATTCACTGATGCATTTTGTTCTTATCAATATATTTCGATAGAACATCTAATGCTAACCGACGTTTATTTATATGGAGAATATTCACTTTTCCAGCAAAACACGGCTGTTCCTCCTGCTTAAATTTACTTAATGATATCACGTATCTCACATACATACTGTCCCATTCAAGACATAGTCTACACACAGCGGTTATTTCCAGGACCAAATTGGCTACTCGTATATCATTGCTGTTTCTGCTATCAGCTCCATCGTTAATCCCCAAAAGTGTAAATTCACCACTAATTTTTTTTTCACCAATATACACTCAAATAAAATATCATCACTTAATTAAAGTCTCTGACTAACATTAAAGAAAATGAAAATTAACACTTATATAAGAATCCAGCTAATACTAAAGTAGTTAGTGTGACAATCGCTCTCTCTGTCTATCCTCCAAAAATGGGTTTCATAATAGAAAACATGTCTATCAACCCATGTAGAGTTCATTGTAATAGGCAAATGACCCTGGTAACCGTACAATGCATTGAAAGTATACATTCAAACTTACGCCTAAGGCATAGATATGTATGTAAACTTTCAACCTTTATACGACTTACTACAACACAGCAGTTTTACCGACTCCTGCCGTGATTTTATAGATGGTGCTACAATTTTCCATTTGGTTAAATAAACAGCATTAAAATATTGACATGATATATACCAAAATCTAAATATCGGTTGGTAAATGCAGAGAATTTACCGACTTGTGCAGTGAGTTTCCGTATTGTATTCGAAGCGGACATTATACTAATTATATTGACAAAAAAAAGTCGGTAAAAATGGCCAGCCAGTCTGTAAAATCGCTTGCTCCTCCCCCCCGCCCCCGCCATTTTGGCTAATAATGGCATTGATTACAACTAACAGCTTAAGCTTTTCTTTGAAGTCGCTTTTAAAATTGATAAATAGTGAGCATTTGAATTATGGAAAAAAGCGTTTTCAAATTTAAATACTTGCTCTGACTGATTTATTTTCATGCTTGAATATGGCAACTAGATATGGCAATACGGCTATTAAATTTAGCGGAAGAATAGGTTCAAAGAAAGGGGGGTAGTACTTCTTTTGTTTTGACACTGTATTAGTTCAGGTTTTAATTTGTTCTCTTTACTTTCATGCACATTTTCTTATAACCATTCCAACAGGTGTAAAATTTGAAAATGATAATGTTGTTGGTATGAAGCTTAGTACTGGTGCTAGTCCTAACTATCTCGGGATCGTCAATACTGGATTTGTTTGTTGCAACATAGTTGGCAATACTATATTTGTCATCGTAATAACTTATGAGTATTGTGTATTCTTGTGTATTTATTTATTCTTGTGTGTTAATCTTGTGTATTTTCGTAAAAAATCGGTTGTGAAATTTCCAAATGTTTATTTCGATAAATAATCTTCAAATATAATAATAAATTTGAAACGTAACAAGAAACAAAATGCTCCAATTTCACAACTGGCTTATATTATTTGAGAATATGTCTTTGATTATACAAATACTAGGGTCGCCCTTTTTTTACCTTGGCACGATGGTTTATCTTGTCTGACCTTTAGGTTTGAGCTGCTTGCTCATCAAATTCAATGAAACACCATTTCTTAGACAATTCTTTTGACAAGGGATAAAAGCATACATTCTTCATTTTTGCTCAGATATTTTCTATAATAAAAAACACAGTTTAATAAATGAAAAACAGCTTTAAACCCAAAATTGAAATAAATTAACTGATTGTTTATTTTATAGTTTATTATTACTTTATAGTTTATTGCTTATGTTTTATAGAAAACAGCTGATTAATCAAATTTAAGCATAGCGTTGAAACAATACGCCTACTGTTTGATCATGAAAACGAAAGTAAGTTTTGTTTTCATAAATATCAGTGCTCTTGTGTATAGCTCAATCAGCTCTTGTATATTATTAAATAAAATAAAACAAGTTTTTTATACTGAAAGTAAGGAGCGACATTAAAATTTAAAACGAACAGAAGTTATTCCGTATATGAAAGGGGCTGTCCCCTCCTCAACGCCTCGCTCTTTACGCTAAAGTTTTTTATTGTTTTAAAAACTAAATTTGTGAGAAAGAATCAAACTTTAGCGTAAAGAGCAAGGCTTTGAGGAGGGGACAGCCACTTTCATATACGGAATAATTTCTGTTCGTTTTAAATTTTAATGTCACTCCTTACTTTCAGTTTAAAAAACTTGTTTTTATTTAATTTCTAATCGTTTTTCAGTTGATGCAGCTTTTATTTTGGCTCGCCGTCATTGAATAATTAAAAAAAAATTGCATAAAAATTTTACTTTTCTTTTGCTAAATGGCTGTCTCTAAATTTGGTTCTGACGAAATTTACAAATTAACTTACGTAACGAACTTTTATATTCGTATGTTTTTCTTCTGGCAAAAAAAAAAAGTTACAGATATTTGCAGATATGAGCTTGAAACCTATGTAATAGGGTTTTCTGATACGCTGAATCTGACGGTGGGATTTTCATTAAAATTCTTTCACTTGCAGGTGATGTTTCCCCCCTCGTTAAAAAATTAGGTAAATTTTCTCAGGCTCGTAGCCTTTGATGAGTAATACTAAAACTTAATAAAATTTATATATTTAAAATCAGGATTATAAGCCCATTCTTTTGATACATTTATTGACATCAAAATTCCGTTTTTAAAAGTTTCGATTACTATTGAGCCGTATCGCTTGTTTTTTTTTATTATTTTTTTTTATTACGTATATGAGGGGGTTCACCCGTTAGTCAATACCACGCTCTTTACTTTAAAAGTTAAAAAAAATTTAATTCACAAACCCCTGAATAACAAACGCCGTTTAATTAGAATAGATAGCTCTTTTGAAAGCACTAAAAAAAACTGCAACGCAAAGAGCGAGGTATTGACTTGTGGGAGAACCCCCTCATATACGTAATAATTTCTGTTCGTTTTAAGTTTTGATGTTGCTCCTTACTTTCAGTTGAAAAACGTGTTTTTTTATATTTAATTTCTGATTTTTTTAAAAATAATGATGGGAAATCCGGCGCCCCCTTCATAGCAATATCCCTTCCCCCATGAAAACTCACTTCAGGGAAAGATAATCCCACATACCATCCGACCCCCCCCCCCCCCCCCCCCCCCCCCACTAGAAAGAATCCCCCCTGATAACGTCTGTATACTTCCCAATAACCAATACTATATGTTAACATTGGGTAAAGTTCATAACTTTCAGCCGTCCCCCTGGGGGCTTTGAAGGATTAAGTCATCCTAAAAGACATAATTATAATATTTTCGACCATGCTGAACAAAAAAGCTATCTCAAAATTTTGATCGGGTGACTTTGGGAAAAAAATGAGCGTGGGAGGGGGCCTAGTTATCCTCTATTTTTTTTTGTCACTTAAAAAGGGCACTAGAGCTTTTAATTTCCGTTCCAATGAGCCCTCCCACGATATTCTAGGACCACTGGGTCGATACGATCACCCCTGGGAAAAAAAATAATAAAATAAACACGCATCCGTGATCTTTCTTCTGGCAAAAAATGAAAAATTCCACAGTTTTGTAGATAGGAGCTTGAAACGTCTACAGTATGGTTCTCTGATACGATGAATATGATGGTGTGATTTTTATTAAGGTTCTATAACTTTTAGGGGGCTTTCCCCCTTTTTTCGAAAATCAGCCAAATTTTCTCAGGCGCGTAACTTTTGATGAATAAGATTAAACTTGATGAAACTTATATATTTGAGATCAGAATTAAAATCTGATTCATTTGATGTATCTATTGGTATCAAAATTCCGTTTTTTTTAGAGTTTCGGTTACCATTGAGCCGGGTCGCTCCTTACTTACAGTTCGTTACCACGGACTGTTTGAAAACCTTCCCCTAGCGAGGAATCACTTTTCCTCAGTAGGACTATAGTCGGCTCTCTGGTACCTGTGTCGGGCAACTGCGGAAGGAGCTTGCTCATTTTGGTACCCAAGAAATTTAAAGGTGTCTTAAAAAGGGTCGATTGCTAATCTTGGTTTGTAATTGAGTAATGTAGGTAATACCATAGTACCTCTATATATCCAGGGTGCCGGAAGTTTTATTGACTGCTAAACCAGTAAACTAGAAAAACAGAACTCAATGATATACAGAAAAAAACAAATATCCGTTGATGCATTACCTCTCCATCCTGCCTTCAAAAAATATAAAGCCGTAAGATTTAAACATTTTTTTTTAAAAAGTGTCGATGGCTCCTTTACCTTTTAGAGGGAGCTATTATAATTTTGTAAATTATATTAATTGGTTTTAAGGAGTAGGCAGCTGCTAATAAGAACTTAAGATCTTTCCGAAATTAAAAAACACTTGATTAAATTCAAAAAAGTACCTACCCAGGTGTCGAAGACCTGAATATATTAATAGCAAGTTTTTCTCTCAATGACTGGGCACATGTAACTTTTTTTGCTCCAATTTGCCAAATCAGCACCGAATTGCAAAGAAAACGGCATCGATCTGAACTTGAAATTTTTTTTAGTCTTTGGTGCCGACTTATTAAAACGGCACCGAATTTTGCCGTGATCATAAAAAAAAGAACGAAGAAATCAAAGCGAAAGATATCAAATGTGAGAAAAAGTCGGCCAGAGATGTCTGTAATGAAAGACCCAGCTACATCAATTATTCAAATATTGCTAAACTGCAATTGACTATTGGAGTCTTTGATTTGTAATGTCGAAAATATTGTGCAGAGGGCACTGGTTTTGTACTACTATCGTTTGCTCACTGAGCTGCTGAAATCGGTGCCGAAAAAAGTTACGTGCGTCTGGCCCTTTATCGAATAATGTCATCAGCTGTATCTGAATCCCACCTTGACTATTGGAAGTTGCCGAAGTTAACATGGTCTAAAATGGAGAAACTATGGTCAAAGACATAATTGACTTTTGGATGCGTCAGGCTTGTATGCCTGGAGGAGGGTGGGTCTAATAAAAAATGAAGGTTTTTCACCGATATAATTTATCCTGTATCCCAGAACTGTGTATGCAAACGATGCTTTTAAAGTTTTGGAAGGGTTAGAGATGCTAAAAATATACTCTTGTTAGGTCTCACTCTTGCTATTCATTTAAAATTTTTCATTATATTTCTTTTCTCTCCGATTTCTTAGTAAATTTGTTACAATCTTGAAAAAATATTGTTGATCCGTCCGTGAGCCTCCGATTAATGTTACGACAAATTTGCAGCAATAACACATAAAACAAATGTTTCCTTATATTGCTTCATAATTAATTTACTTTTACATAGCGGTGTTCATTCATCCAGTACAATTGGTGAAGTGCTCCAAAACATCCCTTGACGACTGCTTGTCCCCATTGTATCCGTTGATGGAAGATCCGTTGGTCAAAGGAATCCCACAAAGCAAAGAAGCTGTTGAGAAGTCTTGTACGTAAGTATCATGGACTAGTTATTACTACACTCGCCATAATGAAAATAAAAAGGTTTGTTTGGGATTTTTGTTTTGTTATGTGGTCTCATATTTCATTGTTCATCTTTCAAAGTAGGGATCATGCTTATTTTTCTTAGAAGAGGGGATTAGATTTTTCTTAGAAGAGGGGATATGAAAAATTTCGTAAAAGACTCTGTAAAATCTATTTTGCATATTAAAAGGAACATATAAACTTTTAAAAGTATGGATAAGAGCCAAATTAACTTGGAAGAACGCTCCTCTAATACTTGCTCTTGGAAACTGAAGCACAAGATGTGTAGGCAACCGAGGCATAAAGCTTGCCACATTTACCTTTGCTATTTGCACTTTTTATTTGTTCATTTTTTAGATCCCTTTCGTTCAAAAATTAATTGCATTCAAAAAACAAAAACTGAATTGGAGTTGACTAAAAATACATTTAGTTTTTTGCGGAAAGTCTTAATAAAAACTTCGAGATTACTCTGGCAAAACTTGGAGACTGAAGGCTTCACGAAACTAAAGCTTGCTTTGGCTTTCTCCTTGGGAAAATGTTTTAACATCAAAGTATCTAAACTTCCTTACATTAGTATGATAATTAATGTCCTCTAAAGAAGTTTCTTGGTTCCACTTTTTTACGTTTTTTTTATGTTTTATTACTTATATAAGTTTAACTACGACCAATAGAAAGTTACTGGGAAACATTACTGGAAGATTACTGGAAAACATTCCTGGAGAATATTACTGGAAAATTAGATGTTCTTAACAGATAGGTTCAAAGTTCTCTTCTCTTTTTTTCTGTAGTATAGTAGTGTTGGTATAAGAGTTATATTCGTAGACCTATCCTCTCATACAAGCGCAGCCCTATCCTATCATTCCAAGCGGTGCCCTATCCCAGTGTGCTACTACAGACATCAAGTCTGTTGAGAATCTGGTATTACGTTAAGGTGCGAAAGGAAAATTCTTGGAAACATAATATCTGAGTTTCGTTTGTCAAGTATGTTGTTCAATAATAGAAGTGAGTTTGAAGTGACATTATGTCTAATAAACGAAGTTTTGATATGGATTCTAATAAACAATTAGATGAGATCCTTTTGCACTCTAATCGTATCCAGCCTATTGTTGATTATTGACTGTTGATATTTGATTATGACTACAACAGGGCAGATATCATTATTGTAAAATTATGGTTCTGTGCACATCAGTTTTCTATTACCGGGATTGTGCATGAGTTTGGGCCCCGACATTCTCATCTAAAGCCCCAAGTTCCCCAACCCGGCCCCTGCCCCACCCTTCCCGCCCCCCTCCAGGGCCCCCGATCTGGGAACCCTTATATCTGATTCATTGAGATAACAACTCAACCAACAACATTTTTAGCTTAGAAACGAACATGAGACCTATTATTTCCTATGGTAAAAGAACGACGCGTTACTTGACTGAGCTAATAAGTCATTGATAATATTATGTTCTTAGAAATATATTATAGGTAATTAATATATTGTTTCTGGGACGCTAGCCAATTGGTGTTAAGCGTCACTGCGTCGTACACATCCTTGTTTCTCAAAACTAAAAGCTAAGTTCCTTGAAATGATCTAACATTGCTAAGGATATCAGATGCAGCCAATTGGACACTAGCCAATTGGTGTTAAGCGTCACTGCGTCGTACACATCCTTGTTTCTCAAAACTAAAAGCTAAGTTCCTTGAAATGATCTAACATTGCTAAGGATATCAGATGCATTCTGACCATATACATTCTTGTTTCTCAAAAGTAAAAGCTAAATTCCTCCAAATGAGCTAACATTGGGTAAAGTGGCGTTCACATGCGTGTCTAGCTAGGATATCATGTCTAAACACATGTCTGGCCAGAAATCAATCTCTAGGAAATTACTGTTCACAAGAAGAATTCAATGCTTAGCTAAAACTGCACACTTTGTTTCAAATAGATTACAGTCGTCATTTATAGCCAATCAAGAGAGCTTATGCGGGCTAAACTTTCAAAATCAAAATCCCTATATTTACCGTCAGAAGATATAGGATCAGATAAGCCAAACAATTGCCATAGTGTGCTTCACTATTATGTCTGGTGTTGCATATTTGCCTAAAATGAAAAATAAACTTAATGAGAAAACAAAAATTAAGTTTCAGTTTAAAAATGTAAACATAGATGATGGAAATAGTGGAACTTGACAAATTCTGATCGCCTGTAATCAAACAATCCTACACATTGAGTTCTAGAGTCTAGAACTCAAAGTCTAGCCAAGCCCTTTGTCTAGCTTGCCTAGCTAAGCACCGAATTTTAGTTGTGAACGGTCGTTGCCTAGACATTGAAGTCTGGCTAGACATGTGTTTAGGATTCGAGCTAGACACGCATGTGAACGCCGCTTAAGAATATCAGGTGCATTTTGACCATATGCATTCTTGTCTCTCAAAACTAAAAGCTAAATTCCTTAATATGATCTAAAATTGCTAAGGATATCAGATGGATCTTAACCATATACATCAATATTTCTAAAAACTAAAAGCTAAGTTTCTCAAAATGATCTCGAATTGCTAAGGTTATCAGATGCATTCAACCGCATACATCCTGGTTTCTAAAAACTAAAATGTACGTTCCTCAAGGTGATATAGCATTGTTAAGGATATCAGGTGCATTTTAACCATGTGCATCCTTATTTCTCAAAACTAAAAGCTAATTTACCCAAAATGATATAACACTGCTAAGACTATTAGATGCATTATGACCTTATGCATCCATGTTTCTCAAACCTAAAGCTAAGTTCTTCAAAATTATCTAACATTGCTAAGGATATCAGATGCACTTTGATTATTTACATCCTTATTTCTCAAAACTAAAAGCTATGCTCCTCAAAATGATCTAACATTGCTAAGAATATCAGATGCATTTTGAACACATACATCTTTTTTTCTCAAAACTAAAAGCAAAGTTCTTCAAAATGATCTAACTTGCTAAGGATATTATATACAATTTGACCATTTTCGTTCTTTTTTCTCAAAACTAAAAGATATCAGATTTATTTTAAACATCTACATCCTTGTTTCTCAAAACTAAAAGCAAAGATCCTCGAAATGATCTAACATTGCTAACAAATTTTATGTGGATTTTGACCAGTTGCATCCTTGTTTCTCAAAACTAAAAGGATATCAGAAGCATTAAACCATACACATCCATCAAAAATATAACTAAGTTCCTCAAAATAATATAACATTGCTATGGATATTAGATGCATTTTGAACATGTGCATCCTTGTTTTTCATAACTAAAACCTAAGTTCCACAATATGATCTAACATTGCTAAGTGTATCAGATGCATTTTGACCATATGCATCCTTGTTTCTCAAACCTAAAAGCTAAGTTCCTCAAAACAATCTAACAGTGCTAAGGGTATAATAAACATTTTGACCATATAAAATAAAATAAATAAATAAATGCATTTATTACCCATCAATTATAACAGATGGAGCACAACAAAAGACAAGAAAAAAAACGCAAAAACACTAATTCTTCTGAAACAAAAAAAAAAAAAAAAAAAAAAAAAAAAAAAAAAACCAAAAACAAAAACCAAAAGCTTATGCCAACTACTGCTGGAGAATCAAAGCCCAGGGATGGGAATTAAGTGTAAAATTATATCGAGTAATCTGCGCTAGGATAGCTTCTTCAGGATTCATGATGCCGTACCGATGCGAAACATATCGATTGCTTGTCCATGGTGGTAAACGCAACAAAAACTTTGCATACTTGTAGTACACTGAACGCAATTTCAGTCTATCTGTAGCCGTAAATATACGCCAGAATGGGCTGAGGTACAAATAATGGGGCAAAACCATAGCATTGTACACCCGGGCCAGTAGACGACGGTCAAACTTCCGCTTATTTGCCACAATACGGCTATACGTAAATGAAACCCGCTTCTGAAAATGAGAAAGCAGTAACCGCCGCGTCTCTAGTATTGACCGTCCAATAGGAAGGCCCAGATATACAATGCCACCGGCGAGCCCAACAGTAGAAACACCAAGTGTGATGCTTCGACCAGCATCAGATTTCGAATTAAACAGCAGTACCTCAGACTTGTCGGCATTAAACTGAAGTCCAATCTGAGCATACTCTTGTTGTAGTCGAGTAAAATTATCTTCTAGTCCTTGCAGAAAGCGGCTCAGGTTCAGTACATCGTCCGCATAACCAATCAAAGATAAATCAACACCGCGCAGAATGTAAGTCATAAGTGACTTCGATTGCGGCTTTACGATACTGTTATTAAATGCTGTCGGTGACGAAATGGCACCTTGTCTTACCCCTTCTTTACCGGGAGAAGGGGATTACCACGCGGAGAAACAGCAACATCATTCAACAGGCTAGTGCACTCACTCGCTGGTAAAGGAAGTTTAAGTTCCGCTTTTAGATTTTCATACATGTCAGCCAGTGGGGCTAGAGAGCAGGGATCAACACCGGCCAAACCCATATCCAGTATAATCTCCTCGTGGAGAAGCGAATCAAACGCGCGCCTTACATCATGAGTGGCTAAAGCGATGCTTTCACCGCGGTCTTCTGCGTCAACTAAAGCGGATACTAAAGCAGAAAGAGCATGGCCGCATCCGAGGCGAGACTGAAAACCGAACTGATGGGCCTGAACTGTACATTTAGTACGAAGCTCCTCAATAATCAGATTTTCAAATATTTTACAAAAAACAGTTGAAACCGTTATTGGGCGAAAAGACGAACAATCGGAAGGAGGTTTATTTTTCTTTGGGATAGGAGTCAGACATCCAATTGAAAAAGACTCGGGCACAATTCCCAAATTAAATATCATTTGGTAAAGGAGGACCAAATGCTCAATAAACATACCCCCACACAACGATAAATGTTGTGCAGAAATCCCATCATATCCTCTAGATTTTTTTTTCTTCAGTTTCCCAATTGCAGAAATAATCAGACTCTTTGTAATAATCGGTCCCGGACTAGATGCATGCTCAAAGAAATCTTGGAGTCTCGCTTTATAACTATTTTGAAGATGGGGATCCGGAGCAGAAAATTCTTTTTTATAATGCTCAATCCATAAAGAAAGTGGTATAAGAGACGGGGTTTGACTTGGCGATTCTTTCACAAGACTAGACCACAGCTTATTAGGCCGCGACCGAACTTCTTCCGAACAAGACGAAATAATCGAATTCCGATGCAAAGAGAGCTGCTTTGCAAACTGACGTTTCGTATAGATGTACAGTTTTCTCAGCCACCCATCCCGCGGCTTATCTGCTTCAATCCAGACCGAGAGCCAAAATTTAGCAGAAAAGCAAGCATTGCGCAAGTTACTATTAGTTGACCAACCGGGCTCTTCGGTTCCAGATTTTACTCGCCTAATGGGTACCGCCGATTTTTCTGCAAGGGATAGGGCATGAGTAAGTTCACTACAATATAGATTCAGCCGAATTCGAGAATCCCGCATATTCTGTTTTGAACTCCGCATTAATAAATCAAACGGTACGCGAATTTTCGCCAGAATATCATTACACGCATTCTGGAAGAGATCAGATGACGTCCTATCCCAATCACTAATATAAAACACAGATCGCTTTTTAGCAAACGGGATAAAAGAAGGACCGACATCATCAAACCGAGCACTAAAAAACAGAGGAAAATGATCTGACGTAAAACTAGAATCACTAACACCAGCTTCCACAATAGTTACAGATCGCGTGTGACAAACATGGTCTAAATTAGATGTGCTACCCGAATTATGGACGTAAGTAAAACTCTTATTCTTCGGCGCAACCAAGTAATCATCATCAAACAGACCGAAGATAATACTTGGACGAACAGAATCACCAGAAGAATTAAGTGAGTCAGTTAGGTCACAATTGAAGTCACCAGTCACGATGCAGCATAAGCCCTGCTCTTTTTTTTTTCCCAAGCACTTAGATAAACGAGCGACACTAATGGCAAAAAGTCTCTCAGAACGGTCATCGCGATAGTTCGTGGGTAAGTATACATTCAGCACAACCACATTCTGGATTCTAACCGCTAAAAAGTCACTTGCTGAATCAAAGACAGAAGAAGTAAAACATGACTTCACGTAAGTCGCTAGACCACCACATGACCGGCCATGAGACTGAGAGCGGCGCGCAGCAACCGAGAACACTTTGTGATTAGTTGATAGTTCCAAAAGGCTCAGGCTCAAAGTGTTTGCAAAATGTTCTTGAATACACACTATGTCACACTTCGATAAAAAGTCCTTCAAAAACACAGACCGACTTAACAGATTTCCATTTATATTCCACGAGGCAATCGCATAAGAGGCTAAGGGTCCTCGATTCATTTCTTCGCTGGGGTAGGTCTATTTGAAGGGCACCGAACACTGTAACATGTATGACCTCTTTTTTTACATGTGATACAGAACATATCGTTGTTGCACTTATTGTCCTTACTAGATACGTGGTCAGTGCCACCACAGCGGCCACAGATGGGAGATGCGGCGCAATCTGCCGCCACATGACCGAGTCCATGACAGGAGTAGCAACGTTTCGGTAGGAAATTAAATTCCTCGGCAGGCAGCTTCTCGTAGCCAACGCGGACGGAGTCCGCGAGAAAACGGTCTAGATTCTTTCTGGATTCAAAGTACACCTTGAATACTTTCGAATGTTCGTATTTTCCTATTTCCACTGCTTTTACGGCATTTGGGACAATAGTTTCGACATCCGTGTGGGACATACTATTTGGGACTCGTTTTAGAACTCCGATGAACAAGTGCTCCTTCAGTGACGCTGTAACCGTGGGTGTCCTAGACCTCATATTTTCCATAATCTTCTCTGCAGTCGCCTTCGACTTGACGTAGAGCTTCCAGTCCTGTTTAGTCTTGCGAAGTTCGCTAATGTCGTCAGAATTTGGACATAAACTATCCACGAAACCCTTACGAGCAATTGGGTTGTCTAGAGTCTCTGGTAGGTCTTTCAGTACAACGGCATAGGATGGCTTAGTACTGACATGAGCATGACCATTATTGATAGAGACACTGTTGATAGAAACTTCAGTAGTTGCAGACATACTCGGAACAGCGTAGCTTTGGGCTGAGACGAAGTTCCGGAACTCTAAGCACAAGTCATTTACTTTGCGCGAAAGAGTCGCTGTAACTTCGCCAGGAATAGAGGGTACTTCATCCGGCTCATATATGACGAACTTCGGTAGCTGGACAGTATTCTTATCACAGTAATCCAACACTTTCAGAATGTCCGCAAACGTATCCGCTTTCTTCTGCCTATCCGTTTGGCGGGTAGACATCTGTCCCTCGGACCAAATAAACTTCTTTGCTTCATTAATTTTCTCTTCAGGAAAAAATCCGCAACCAGTTTGGATAATGTCAGCAGACGTATTTCCTGTACTCCTTGCCCATACAGCAAAATTTAAAACCGCATTCATGACTAGTCGATCGGGCGGCATCATCGTACGAAATGAAATACAGCTCGGCAACAAAGGAACCTAGGAACAAGGGAAGTGTAAGGACCCCCTCAACTGTTCCCCGCAATTTACGGGTAACTTAATACCGGCAGGTACAATACGTCGCTTGCGGGAGGTTCCTTCCCCTCTTCTGCTAGTTCCCAGTACACTTCTTACCGATAAAGAATCAAAAATGGCACAATATAAAATTGAAACTGTAGATGGCGTGCCAATCTACCCGAGAAAAAAAGATGGCGCTGGTGAGAATACCCAGTGAAGAGGGCTTATTCTAACAATTGGAGAAGGTCATGCAAATACTAATTGACAAAAAGACTAATTTTAGAGTGTAAACAACAACAAGAAAAGACCTCAAAATAATTCAGAAACTTTTTCCAAGTTACCAGCCAAGATGCAAACTCAGACACAACAGCCTTGAATATACTATAGATGGCGTGATGGCGTGATATATGCGTCCTTGTTTCTCAAAACTAAAAACTAAGTTCATCAAAATGATTTAACATTGCTATAGATATTCAATTCAATTCAAACTTTTCATTTACTCCGAATACGAAGAGTAAAAATGAAAAAAAAATAACAGCTAATCAACAGGCCATAAAATTCTTTTAAACTATATAACAACAAGTATACAAAGGCCTTCAATCAAACTTACCACACAAATTAACACTTCGTTCAATAAATAATAAATTAACACTTAAAATTAAGACTTCACAAATTAACACTTCATTCACTTATTAATAAAAAAAAAATCAATTAAGCTTCGTGCGCAGCATTATATAAATTATGAGAAAAAAGAGGTAATTTGGATAAAAATTTCTTTTGCTTTTTCTCCAAAACATCAACAGGGTTTTTTATTTTATATGTATTGATTAAAAAAGTATTTTAGAAAAGCGGCAGATTTAGAAAAGCGGCAAAGGAACTTAGAAAAATGAAAAAATGTGGTTTTTACAAGCGCAATATTACTAATTCTAAAAAACGGGAGAAGCGATGAAAAAACTAAAATCTGAGGCAAAGCGACTGTATTATATGCTCGAGCCAGTGATTTCCGAGAAAGAAGATTGCGAAGACAAATTACTGCCCCAAAACTAGACGCTATTCTACTTTTAACGGCTTTAGAAATAGAAGCACGGCATAGAGCTAAAGTTGGTCCATAAGGCACACCAAGATATAAAAAAAAATCAGAGGTTTTAAAATACTATCATAAATACGAACAGAAATTTCTGAACTAACAAGATCATTAGCCTTAGGACCAAGAATTAAAAACTGTCACTTTTCAGGACGAAAACGAAGTCCATGCTCACTAGAAACCTTTGCTAAAAAATCTACATTTTGTTGAAGTGACTGAACTGATCGACTCAAAAGGAGTAAATCATCTGGGTAAGCAATCCACGACAGAACATAACCTTTACCATAAATAAAAGTCAACTGAATTTGATCAAATAGCCCCGAAACAGTAATATTGAAAATCAAAGGAGAATTAATGCTTCCTTGCCTCAGCCCCCTACATAACTTAACAATAATCACTAAACTGATTCTTCCACTTAATACGACGAGAGGAACCATACCACTTTTTTAAAACCAAAACTACTGGTAGTGGGACACTATTCTTCAGAAGCGCATTCATAGCCCAAGAATGGATAATTGAATCATACGCCACCGCAAAATCTAACGCAAGTGTATAAACTCTATCCCATCGCTTACAAAAGGATATTATTCCTGAACGGAGGGTATGAGCAATATCCATGCTTAAACCCTTGCGGAACCCAATTTGATTCAGGCCTTGGTTACAAGACTCCAGATACTTTAATAAAACTAACTCAAAAACTTTGCTAATCTGGCACGAAACTGTAATCGGCCTGTAATCAGAACATCGATTCGTATTCCGTCCTTTTTTTTGAAAGGGGTGAAGTGGTAGCACGAGAAACGCTAGTTGGAAGAACTCCACAAGAAAGAATAGTAGTAAAAAAAGTAGCGAGGAGAAGGATTGCTTTGGGGGATGCCCCTTTTGTATGGTTTGAATGTATACCATCATGATCAAAAGAATGCTTAATTTTTAGAGCTTCAATTGCTACCGTTACAACTTCAACAGAAACAGATATTTTACTATTTGGGCGGGGCTTTGAAATTTCTTCCGATAATAAAGAGTCAAGCCGTGATTCAACTGCCGCCTCACCGGATGAAAAAACATGATTATAATGAGTTATCCAATCATCTAGTTTCAGAGAACTAATAGAATCTGGTGAACAATTATGATTATGACGTCTAGAATTAACCAAACTCCAAAGCTCATTCCTATCACTAGTAATCCTTGAACCAATTTCATCTTTTATAATTTCATTATGCAAACGCAACTCAGCCCGAAAGACGCGTTTAGTTAATTTCATACCATCATAAAATGGTCCAGATCGCGGTTTTCCCGCACAATTCCAAAGGTAACAAGCTTGAGATGCATTCTTTTGGCTTTGCTTTAAAATCGGGTTAAGGTTCCAACCTAAAACACGAGATCCACGACGGAAAGAATCAGTCGTAAATGCTTTATTAGCCCCGACTTTTAAACTATGAACAATTTCAAGGTAAAATAAACCAATATCAATTTGATCAACATCCTTAGAATAATTTACAATTATTTTAGCTAAAAGAGCATCTGATTCATCAAGATATTTGCATATTTTTTCCCGATCCCAGATCATTTTATTTACAATTTGACTGGAACGATTGATAATTTTAAAAGATGGAATTTGGATATTTAAATGAAAAGAAAGGTAAAAATGGTCACTATAGGCATATCCAATCCAACATGAACAGGCTGTGGCAATAACGCTGAATTAAAACAAGCACATGGTCTAGATTAGAGCAAGAACTAGAATTATGGATATACGTAAAATCCGCATCTTTTAAAACTATAGTAAAAACCGAAAACAAAGATAAAAGAGTGGAGGAGCGGACAACAGATATAGCAATGTTGCAGTTAAAATCCCCGCAAATAAGCCACTGGAAGTGTGATGGAACTTTCGCCATAAATCGCGATAATTCTAACATGCAAAACTGAAAACAAATTCGAATCAATAGTATGATAATTTGTCGGTAAATAGCACGAGAAAACGATAATGTTTGGGATTCAAACAACAACAAAATAACGATTAACGGCAAATACTGAAACTGGAATATTCTCTCGAATAAAAATGCAAACGCCTCCAGATGGGCGTCCACCTGTAAGTGTAGCTGGAGATATAAAACACTTAAACTGCTGCGACAGGCTCGAAAGAAGACTAGTAGAGTGGTCCAGAAGGTGATTCTTTTGCAGACACAAAATATCCATATCGCGCAGCATAGACTGCAATACATGTTGTTTATCACCAAATCCATTCAGAGTCAGAGATATAATCTTTGCACTAATCATTTTTTATTCTCTGCAATTTTTTCGGTTAACCGTTTGCAGCGAAAGCTAAATCCAGTGTGCTCATGAGATCCACAATGGAAGCAACAAGGTTCATTCTGGCAAGGGTTGTTCTTAGATTGAGAGTGTCAACTACCAAGACACTTGAGACAACGTTCCACGCTAGTGCAGCCCGACGATATATGCTCTAGCGACCCGCATTCAGATACATTTTGCCCATACACATCCTTGTTTCTCAAAACTAAAACCTAAGCTCCTCAAAATGATCTAACAATGCTCTAGGATATCAGGTATAGTTTGATCATATTCATCCTTGTTTCTCAAAATTAAAAGCTATGTTCATCAAAATGATCTATCATTGCTAAAGATATTATATACATTTTGGCCATTTGCGTCCTTGTTTCTCAAAACTAAAATATAAGTTCCTCAAAATGATCTAATATTGCTATGGATATTATATGCAGTTTAACCATCTTCATCCTTGTTTCTAAAAACTAAAAGCTAAGTTCCTCGGAATGATCTAACATTGCTAAGGATATCAGATGCATTTGGACAATATACGTAAGATCTCTCTCTCTCTCTCTCTCTCTCTCTCTCTCTCTCTCTCTCTCTCTCTCTCTCTCTCTCTCTCTCTCTCTCTCTCTCTCTCTCTCTCTCTCTCTCTCTCTCTCTCTCTCTCTCTCTCTCTCTCTCTCTCTCTCTCTCTCTCTCTCTCTCTCTCTCTCTCTCTCTTTCTCTCTCTCTCTCTCTCTCCCAGCTAAGTTCCTCAAAATGATGTAACATTGCTTAGGATATCGGATGATTTAACCATATATATCCTTGTTACTCAAAAGTAAAAGCTAAGTTCCTCAAAATGATGTAACATTGATAAGGATATCACATGCATTTTGACCATATGAATCCTTGTTTCTCAAACCTAAAAGTTAAGTTCTAAAAATGATCTAACATTGCTAATCGTATCAGATGCATTTTGAACATATGCGTCCTTGTTTCTCAAAATTAAAACTAAGTTCGTCAAAATAAATTGACATTGCTAAGGAACTCAGGTGGGTTTGCCCATATACATCCTTGTTTCTCAAAACTAAAATCTAGTTCCTCAAAATGATCTAATATTGCTAAGGATATCAGATACATTTTGCCCATATACATCCTTGTTTCTCAAAACTAAAATTCTAAGTTCCTCAAAATGATCTAACATTGCTAAGGATATCAGATGCATTTTGACCATATGCATCCTTTTTTCTCAAAATTAAAAGGTATATTCCTCAAAATGATTTGACATTGCTAAGGATATCAGATGCATTTTTATCAAATGCATGCTTCTTTCTCAAAACTAAAAGCTAATTTCCTCAAAATTATTATAAAATTGCTAAGGATAACAGATGCAGTTTGACAATATTCATCCTGGTTTTTCAAAACAAAAAGTTAAGCTCCTTGAAATGATCTTACATTGCTAATGATATTAGATACATTTTGAAAAAATACATTCTTGTTTCTCAAACTAATTGTTAGGTTCATCAAAATGATCTAACATTGCTCAGGATATTATACAAATTTTGACCATTTGCATCCTTGTTTCTCAAAACAAAAATCTAAGTTCCTCAAAATGATCTAACATCGTTAAGGATATCAGATGCATTTTAATCATATGAATACGTTTTTCTTAAAACTAACAGCTTTTTTCCTCAAAATGATATATCATTGCTAGGAATATCGGGTGCATTTTAACCATATCCATCTTTGTTTCTCAAAACTAAAAGCTAAGTGTCTCAAAATGACCTAACATTGCTGAGGATATCAGACGCATCTTGAACCTATGCATCCATGTTTCTCAAAACTGAAAAAATAAGTTCCTTAAAATTATCGAGCATTGCTAAAGATATCAGATACATTTTGACCATATCCATCCTTGTTTCTCAAAACTAAAAGCTAAGTTCCTCAAAATGATTCAACATTACTAAGAATATTAAACGGATTTTGCCCATCTACATCCTTGTTTCTCAAAAGTAAAAGCTAAGTTCCTCAAATGATCAATTACTGCTATGGATAAGAGATGCATTTTGGCCATATACAACCTTGTCTCTCAAAACTAAAAGCTAAGTTCCTCCATATGATCTAACATTGCTAAGGATGTTATATGCATTTTGACAACATGCATTCTTGTTTTTCAAAGCTAAAAGCTAAGTTCCTAAAAATGATATGACATTGCTAAGCACATCAGTTGCATTTTAAAAATTGAATTTTGAGGAACATAGCTTTTAGTTTTTAGAAACAAGGATACATGTGATTAAAGAATGCATCTGATATTCTTGCCAATGTAAGATTACTTTGAGAAACTTAGCTTTCAGTTTTGAGGAACAAGGATGTATATGGTTAAAATGCATCTGATATCCTTTTAGTTTTGAGAAACAAGGATGAAAATGGTTAAAATGTATGTAATATCCTTAGCAATGTTAGATCATTTTCATGAACTTAGCTTTTAGTTTTGAGAAACAAGGATGAATATGGTCAAAATGTATCTGATATCCTTAGCAATGTTAGATCATTTAGAGGAACTTAGCTTTTGGTTTTGAGAAACAAGGATGCAAAAGGTAAAAATGTATGTAATATCCTTAAAAATGTTAGACCATTTTGAGGAACTTATCTTTTAGTTTTGGGAAATAAGGATATATATGGTTAAAAGGCATCTAATATCCTTTTAGTTCCTCAAAATTATTGAGCTAGAAGGACCTGATATCCTTTTAGTTTTGATAAACAAGGATGCAAATGGTCAAAATGCGTTTATATAGCCTTAGAAATGTTAGATCATTTGGAGGGACTTAGCTTTTAGTTTTGAGAAACAAGGATGAATATGATCAAACTGCATATAGTATCCTTAGCAATATTAGATCATTTTGATGAACTTAGCTTTTAGTTTTGAGAAACAACGATGAATATGATCAAACTGCATATAATATCCTTAGCAATATTAGATCACTTTGAGGAGCTTGGCTTTTAGTTCTGAGAAAAAAGGATGTATATGGTTAAAATGCACCTGGTATCCTTTTAGTTTTGAGAAACAAGGATGCAAATTGTCAAAATGTATGTGATACCCTTAGCAATGTTAGATCATTCTGATGATCTTAGCTTTTAGTTTTGAGAAACAAGGATTAATATGGTCAAACTGCATATAATATCCATAGCAATATTAGATCATTTTGAGGGACTTAGCTTTTAGGTTTGAAAAAACCAGGATGCAAATGTTCAAAATGTATGCAATATCCTTAAAAATATTAGACCATTTTGAGAAACTTAGCTTTTAGTTTTGGGAAACAAGGATATATGTGGTTATAATGTATCTAATATCCTTTTAGTTTCTTAAAATTTTTAAACTAAAATGATCTTATATCCTTTTAGTTTTGAGAAACAAGGATGCAAATGGTCAAAATCAATCTATATCCTTAGCAATGTTAGATCACTTCGAGGATTTTAGCTTTTAGTTCTGAGAAACAAGGATGAATATGGTCAAAATGCATCGGATATTTTTAGCAATGGTAGATCATTTTGAGGAATCTAGCTTTTATTTATGAGAAACAAGAATATGTATTTTCAAAATACATTTGATATTCTTAGCAATATTATATCATTATTAGATCATTTCGAGGAACTTAGCTTTTATTTTTGAAAAACAAGGATGCATATGGTCAAAATGCATCTGATATCATTAGCAATTTTAGCTTATTTTGAGGAACTTAGCTTTTAGTTATGAGAAACAAGGAAGTATATGATCAAAGTATAACAGACATCCTTAGCAATGCTAGATCATTTTTAGGAACTTAGCTTTTGGTTTTGAGAAACATGAATGCATATTGTCAAAATGTATCTGATATTCTAAGCAATGTTAGATCATTTTGAGGAATTTAGCTTTTACTTTTGAGAAACAATGATGTATATAATTAAAATGCATGTGATATCCTTAGCCATGTTAGACCATTTTAAGAAACTTTGCTTTTAGTTTTGAAAATCAAGGACATATATGGTTAAAATACATCTTATATCTTTACCAATGTTACATCTTTTCGAGAATTTTAGCTTATGCTTTTGAGAAACAAGGATGCATATGGCCAAACTTCATCCGATATCCTTAGTAATGTTAGATCATTTTGAGGAACTTAGCTTTTGGTTTAGAAAAACATGGATTCATATGGTCAGAATGCAACGTATAAACTAAGCAATGTTACATTATTTTGAGGAACTTAGCTTTTAGTTTTGTAAAACAAGGATGTATATGGTTAAAATGCATGTGGTATCCTTAGCAATGGTAGAACATTTTGAGAAACTTATCTTTTAGTTTTGAGATTCAGGATGTATATGGTTACAATTTATCTGATATCTTTAAGAATGTTAGGTCATTTTGAAATTCTAGCTTTTAGTTTTGAGAAACAAGGATGCGTATGGCCAAACTTCATCCGATATCTTTAGCAATGTTAGATCGCTTTGAGGAGCTTAGCTTTTTAGTTTTGAGAAACAAGGATGCTTATGGTCAAGATACATCTGATATCCTTAGCAATGTTTGACAATTTTGAGGAACTTAGCTTTTAGTTTTCAGAAATAAGGATTCACATGGTAAAAATGCATCTGATATCCTTAGCAACTTTAGATCATTTTTAGGAACTTAACTTTTAGTTTTGAGGAACAAGGATGCATTTGGGCAAACTTCATCTGATATCATTTGCAATGTTAGATCATTTTGAAGAACTTATATTTCAGTTTTGAGAGGTAATGATGAGACAATGATGTATATGGTTAAAATCCGTGTGATACCCTTAGCAAATTTTGATCATTCTGAGGAACTTACCTTTTAGTTTTGAGAAACAAGGATGCATATGGGCAAGCTTCATATGATATCCTTTGCAATATTGGATCATTTTGAGGAACCTAGCTTTTTAGTTTTGAGAAACAAGGATGCATAAGATCAAAATGCATCCGATATCTTTAGCAATGCTAGACCATTTTTAGGAACTTAGCTTTTCGTTTTGAGAAATAAGGACGCACATGATTAACATGTATATGATATCTTTAGCAACTTCAGATCATTTTGAGGAACTTACTTTTCTGTTTTGAGAGGTGATGATGGAACAATGATGTACATGGTTAGAATTCATCTGATATCCTTAGCAATGTTAGATCATTTCAAGGAACTTAGCTTTCAGTTTTGAGAAACAAGGATGTATACGATGTAGAGTGGCTTAACACCAATTGGCCACCCTCCCAGAAACGATAGAATGATTGCCTAGAATGTATTTGTAAGAACATAATTTCATTAATGATTTATTAGCTCAGTCGAGTTCTTTTACCTCAGTCGTTCTTTTACGATAGAAAATAATGGGTCTCACGTTTGATTCATACATTAGACATAAATTCCATACAATCAACGGAAATCTGCTTCGAAGCTAAAAATGTTGTTGACTCAGTTGTTATCTCAATGGACCAGATGGAAAGGCTTGCACAGAACATATTGTACTGTTTCATCAACAACATGAATGATTACGCAATACCCGATAACGCAAGAAAAAAAAGTTGGAAAATTTCAGTTAGAAAAATAGGGCGGAGGCTGAAGGGGTGCCTTTAGGGTGTACTGACGGCATGGGGCCTGGAGGGTGGGGGATTGGGGTCCTGGAAGAGGGCTTGGGGCCCAGCTGGGGGACTCAGGGCCCTGGATGAGAATATAGCGGCCTAAACTCATGTGCCAGCACGGTAATGGAAAACCAATGTAAACAGGACCATTACATTACAATGATACCTGCCTTGTTGTAGTCACAATCAGTTATCAATAGTCAATAATCAATAATCAGCTTGATATCAGTAGAGTACAAAAAGATCTCATCCAATTGTTTATTAGAATGGCTATCAAAACTTCGTTTATTAGACATAATGTCACTTCAAACTCACTTCTACTATTGAACAACAAACTAGACAAACAAAACTCAGATAAAAATACTCCCAAGAATTTTTGCTTATCGAAATAGAAGTGATAACTTAATTCCAGATTCTTGACAGACTTGATGTCTTCAATAGAACATGTAGCAATAAAATTTTTATGGCCGTCCTAATAGCGGTAACGAAGATTGATCGCGTCAAGTCTAAAATTATACCTTGAAAGCCGTAAACTTACACCTTACAAGTCCTCCGGTAGCGCCGCTTATAGCGCTAAAGATTGTGCCATCGAGCCCTGCGCCACAACAATGGGGAGTGAAGTGAATTTATAACCGCGCCACCCTCAATTATTGAGAGAAAATAACATGTGTAGCCATATAGATGTGACCTCTTTTCTTCGAGCGATCTGTAGATCAGATTCCCTGGGAACGTCCTTGGAGATTTGCGAACTAATTACCTGTTATCAGACTAGATGCAGACATATAAAGTGAAATAACCATAAGTAAAAAACAATAGATTTATTGAGACTTACATATTTAGGTGAACAGCAGTGAGTCACTTCAAGCGACAACAATGGTGACTGAGATACAACATGAACGAGTTGCCAAGCTTGAATGGCGAAAAAATTCTATCTGTATGGTCCTGATTCTGATTTACGAATCTCCTCAAAAAGCACTTTTACCCCACTATCAAACGTAGCTCTTTAGTCTTGCATTGTAAGAACTGGCTCACCATTGGCCCAAGTGGCCCAAGGATGCGAACCCTTCGTCCAATAACCTTTCTTAACTATTTTTGATGATTTAGACGTTCACACGGTTCTTATCGTTTAAACTTCCTTAGAAATATTGTGCGTAGCACCTTTTTTATTGCTCACTGCCTTAGCGAAATCCAAAGCTTGGATAGCGCCGTTCTTTGTCTGAAGCTAACTGCAGTTTTTTCTTTGCTGATTAAGGACTTTTCATTTTTGAAACTAGGTTTAACTTAATTATAGGGAGTCGTAATTATCTTTAGAAAGAAGGAATTTTATTTTGGTATTTTAAATACATCGCATTTTACACACGGTACATATTACCCTTCCCATCAATTAATGACGTCCCGTCATTAATACTTGCTTGCCTTTGGGCTTTTGAAATGTTCGCCATTTATTAACTATTTCTTCTACATAATTATTTTTTATTTATATTATGGCTTAATCAGGAGGGCTAAACATTTTCTCTATTGCTTTTCTTTTCTTTTTTTTTCCTACCTCCCTATCTAAAATTAATCTACCACACTAAGATTATCCATTGTTCTAGGCTAACTAATATAATAAATATTTTTTTTCTACATCTAACACTAATTACTTTTACATTTTCAACAAGGTTAAGGCTATTCTACCTTTAAATAAGATTTTTTTTAATTCACTTTTTACAAGGTTTTTTTTTATTTTGCTGTCTATATGGCACACTACTTTCTATCTATGCTACATTAAATGAAGAGCACGAAAACGCTACACATAACTCAATCTGGACATCTAACACTACATACAAGAACGATATAAAACACAAAATATTGGGTTTACCATATTCACTGGTAAAATTTAAACACTTTCACTGGGGATGTTTTCCTACGAAACATTAATGATGGGATAATGGGATTTTTGAGTTATCAAAGTTATTAAGAAGTAACATATGTAAATTCACATCTATTTCATCACTATTCGAGTCTTTAGTGTACTCAATCCTTCTGTTGTAAATTATTGTTCTTCACTCTTTTCGTCTTGGCAAAATTTTTTGAAGCACTTACGTTATGGTTTCTTCATGGGACACTTCAAGCACGATTGTGTTCACACGACAGGCTTTCTCTAATTGTAAGCTGGGAAATAATGCTTCCACCTACAGGTGTTGGAATATGCCATCAGAGTTCATTCTCACCTGCTTTTCGATAGTTCATAGGGTGCCTTATCATTAAGGGGTTGAACACTGGGAGTGCGTTTATTTTCTTCTCAGCATATCATTTTTGGGATATTTTGAGGCACATAGAGAATGTATTCTCGCGCAAAATTGTTCATTTGTGTCTCTTATAAAATGGTTAGCTCATGGCTTGCGTCTATTAACCTTTGCGGTAACTCCTAGGTTAATCATGGGGGAATTGAAGTTTGGGTTTGGAACAGGTCGACAACAAACTATAGTGACTCCTTCAACATAGTGTCTTCAACTTGTTGGGGGGTATATTGTCACTAAGGGGTTGGTCACTGGGGTTAATTATGGTTTCCAGGTCCATTGTTCAGAAATTATCTCGTAACACTTATGGGATAACAGAGATATGAATTTTCCACACAGAGGGTATAGGATGGATTTCGAGTGATGGTCGAAAGGGATTCGACGCGTGAGTCTGTGACACATAAATAGTTTTTGGGGTCGTCAAGTATCATGACTATACGGTCATATGGTATATGGGTCCATAATGATTATCAAAGGCGACATTTATGTACTTATATCTTGTATTGATCCATGGGGTTCTCAGAATTTATGTGATTATATAGTTCGATTGTGCACTGGATACTGAGATTCAAATATAATGTTACCTGATACGTAATATGGTTCGTGGTCGAAGAAACAATGATCAAAGGTAACTGTTGTTTTCGTAGACGATGCTGAGATGAAAATTGCCTGGAGTGTATGGTGAGTACTCTTCGTTTGTTTAGGTATGATGAAAATAGATGCTACTAGGTTGTATATGCACTTCGCAATTCATTGTAATGCTCGATATCCAATGTGTAAATCCACTTCCTGTTATAAGAATAACGAGGCAGAATCACACGTTCTTTAAAGTTAATACTCATAGTACAAATAAATCACGTATGGATTGGATACATGAATTTTACGCTATGAGACAGAGTTAAATAAATACACTAATATTATGACAGAAAACTAAATCTTTTTTCGTGTTGTTCATAATAACACGACATGATTCCAATTGGGAACTTCAATTCATAGAAGTTTTTTCTACGTTGTTATAGCCTAGCGACGATATAAAAGATTAACTCTTTAACTTTGAATGTGGTCTCCTATTATGCTTTCTTATATACATTACTGCATACACTTTATTTTAACTTCCTTTAAAACTTAGTTAATTTTGCATTAGATTTAAAATAATCATTTAAAAAGAGTTTATGCTACATGATTAAATTTAAGGTCTAATTTTACAACATGTTTCATGCCTGCATTGTTCACGCACGTCCGTGCTGTTTAAGAAACGCATGTTGCAGCGTCATAACCACACGGTTTTACGTAAACGATACTACAATGAGGGAACAAGACAGCAAGGACGAGTGGAGAACTCTATACCCGCTCGTTTTCTAGCGTCTTCCCTATTTCTTGGCTTAGACGTTCTCAGGGTGTTCCGAGCTCAACTTCTGCATTTCAGCTGTTTCCCCGTGTTCTTCTCTTGGTTTTCGCCTTCTTAGTCTCAGGATTTTTCCGTAATTAAAAGTCAATAGGGTTCTTATGGTCAGGGAAGTCGCGAATACGAAACATACGGCCAATAGTATGTTCCACCAGAAATTGGTCGATTCTTTGAGTTCATTCGTGTTTCTTTCTAGTCTTGTTACTTGTTGAAACAAGGTCTCGAAGGGTTTGGGGTCCAATTTCATAAAGATCTTCCATGCGTCATGGCTAGCTAGCAATGAATTTTCCTGCTTGGATATTACTCCATGTTTTACAATATCTTGGGCCACTGCATGAACAACGAGGATTATGATGATATTCTTAAGCCTCATCTTATTTTTTGTTTCTAGAATTAATTTATCATCAATTTTACCCATTTTTGGCAAAATTCGTTTGTTTACTGCTTTCTTATTATTATATTTTTTTTCAAAGGCACTTTAATTTTTACTTAGGTTATTTCTTATTATGTAATAATTTTGTGGCATTGGCCAAAGAAAACTGATTTGTAGGCGTAAAACAGAATAAATATTTTATGATTAGGTTAGGAAAGTAAAGTTAGGACTTCCGAGCTTAATTCTGGTTGTGATATACCTCTATGACTGGTTGAGATATAACTTTAAAGCATAGCTAGTAATCGTTATACAATTTAATTTTACATTATATTTCTCGAGTAAGAAACACATGAATAAGCAAGCGTGCAGCACATAATTACACTGGTATCCTATTTTATGTGTAGGCCTAAAATAATTATAATCCGCACTAAGACAAAATATTTCGTATAATTAGACGCTTCTGTACTGGTAATTTATTGTTTTGGATAATATCCATCTCGGTTAGGACTTGGGTCGATTTTTCATAGAAAATCCGAGGGTGAGCACGCCCACAACAAATTAAAAGCTGCATGGGCTTTTAGTTCCTCCCCAGAATTCCCACAAAACGTGGTCCATCTATTTAGATTTGACACAACTTATTACTGGGTAGAGGAGGGTTTCCATGGTTCGTTTGTAGAATATAATTTCGATTCCATGGAGGAGTATAGGAACAGTATCCCCAAATCACCAAATAACATACAGTCCGTAGGGGAGACCGAACCTCCCTCCCCATGATATAAGTTCCGTTATTGATCTCAATAACTGGGTACATTATACGTTATCCAACTGATTAATTCACATTTATAGGGGTATAGTTGATTTTCGTAAGGTAGCTACCTAGTAGGCAGAATGTGCCACACAGGACCTAAAACACTATTTGTCACCAAATTACTTGACATTTTTTATTGTATAGAAATTCCTTCACGAGATAGTTTGTTTTGAGAATTTCTTGGCGTTGGTAACTTCACTTTTGTGGTAGTTATTGGGGAAAAGGATAAAATTGATAGAAAGTAGGAGACTTAAAAATTTATTAATTTTGAGGCATGAAAACGCAAGCAATAGTTCAATTTTATACAATGTAAACACCCAATCACAATGGATTGGCTTGCTTAAATAGTTGGTCCACCTTTTAATTGCGTCTGACGTAGTCGAGGGAAGGATAGTTTGGATTCCATATCCACTCCGGAGAGGAATGGGCAATAAGAGCAAATTTTCAGGCCAGTATCCTCTTTAGTGGTAAAGGATTAAACAACATATACAAACTAGAGTATATATGATTTTGATTCTGCTAATATTAGGGAAAGAAAATTCGTCTTCATTACCTTAGACCTTAGATCCGCCTGTGCCTCCAGAGGCACCCAGGGCATCAAGAAGGAGCTGCCAATCTTCCCGCAGGTTTGCTGCTGCAAGTCTGCCCTCCCACTGAGGTTGGACTGATGTGTGCAGGTTACGGAGATCTGCCTGGTACGTTTGACGCAGGGTGTTTCTGGGTCTGCCCCTGCAGCGTGGACCTGATGGCTGCCAATGGAGCGCTGTATTTGGTAGTCGGAGATTGTCCATACGTAGTACGTGGCCAAGGTATCTCCATCGGCGGACTATTATGATAAGAGTCCGCTTATGATAAGAGTACGTCTTCATAGTGTTGTTAAATATATAAAAAAAACTTTTTTTTTAAAATTGAAAGTAAGAAGCAATGTAAAAACTTAAGACAAACAAGAATTATTCCGTATCTGACGGGGGTTTCCCCGTCCTCAATATCTTGCACTTTACGCTAAAATTTCTTCTGATTCTAATTAAACTACCCTTGTGTTTAAGGAGGTGTTTATACAGAATCTGGATAAAACTGAAATTTAGCGCAAAGAGTGAGGTATGTAAGAAGGGTAACCCCTTCCCTTTCGTATACGAAATAATTTATTTTTGTTTGAAGTTTTAATGCGGCTCCTCACTTTCAGGTGCAAAAAAACCGTTTTTTTATGTTGATTTCTAATTATTTTGCAAATACATCAGGGAAATCCGGCTCCCCTCTATTTAAAATTCTTTCCCTTCATGGAAAATTATTCGAAGTAAAGTTCTTCTCACATAAAAAAAACCCTCTATCTGAAAATTCCCCGGGCAATTCCATCCTCACTAAAGACTCCCCCAGGAAGTTTCATGTGGAAGATTTCACCTGAAAAATTCTCCTTTGCATACTTTCATTTAGAAGAAACTTTAGTTTCTGATCTTTTTTCAAATCATTCCTGAAATCTCCCCCACTCCGTGGAAAATTTTCCCGGAAATCCCCCTATCCCTAGGGAAAATTTGCTCCAACGGAAAATCCCCCCATGCAGAATGTCTCCAGCGGAATTCCCTCATGGACAATTTCTCCCACGGGAAATACTCCTTCTAAGGAAAAATCCTCTAGATAATTTCTACCCCGCAAAAAGTTTCCCTGGAGCCTCCCCACATGTAAAATTAAATCGGCAAAGACAAAGTAAGACGCTTAAAAAGAATTAGTAGAATTCTGGAAAATACCTCAATGTAAAATTTCCTCTGAAAAAATTTCACCCCTGGAAAACTCCCTCCCTGTTGAAAATTCTTACCGTGGAAATTTCCCCTAAGTAGAACCCCTCCCCCCCCCAAATAAAATGTCTGTATACTTCCCAATAACAAATACTACACGCAAACAGTAGTCACACTTCCTGACTTACAGCCCATTCCCCACGGGTTGTGGGGGTCTTGTTAATCCTAAAGGCATATTTAAAGGAACTTCCAACTATGTTGGAAAATTGCTACCTCAAAACTTTGATGGGGCACCTTTGGGGAAAGAGGGGATTGAGAGGGGGACAAGTTGCCCTCCAATTTTTTGGTTACCTAAAAAGGGAATTAGTGCTTTTGATCTCCGATCAAGTGAGAGCTCTCCCTATAATCACTGGTTCGATACGATCATCCCTTGGAAAAAAAAAAAAAAAAAAACCCGCATCCGTGATCTTTCTTCTGGCGAAAGAACAAAATTTCAATTTTGTGTACATAGAAGCTTGAAACTCCTACAGTTGGGTTCTCTGATATGCTGAATCTGAAGGTATAACTTTCATTAGGACCGCGGGATTTTTTGGGGATTTTGCACCCCATTTTCACAAATTAAGCAAATTTTTTTAGGCTTTTGAATTTATTGGGTAACATTATAAGTTAATGAACTTTATGTAATGGAATCAGCATAAAAATTTGACTCTTTTGATGTATCTACTGCAGTCAAACCCTGTTTTTTAAAGTTTCGGTTACTATTGAGCCGTATCACTCCTTGCTTACACCACAAGGTCGTGCCCAGGAGTGCGTTAGGGGGGTTGGAACCCCCCGAAATGTTTTTCTGACACGTAAAAACGTAACGAAAATGTATATAATCTATTTTTATGCGTTTTTTAGTTTTTTTTGTGTAGATCCCCCCCTCCCTAAAAAAATCTTTGACTAGCCCCCCCCCCCCAAAAAAATCATGGGTACGGCCTTGCTTACAGCTATTTTTCACTCAGTTTGATAACTGTAATCCGGGACTTTGCGCAACCGTGATAACCAATTATTCAATATAATGACGTAGTCTCTCACAATGATTGACACATTTTATATTTGAGAGTTTTATATTCTGAAGTCTTCTGGTTAATATACAATAGACATTACATTTTGATTCAGCACTGAGGGACAACCTTTGATGAGTTTATGGATATTAATTAAAAAAACTAAGTATTTCTGAGGGAAGTTAAGAACGAAGTTGAAACTTAAAACGAACAGAAATGATTACTCCACGGCCTATCTAATATATTTCGACAAAACTAGTGCAAGTAAACCAACTGTTGATTTTCGCCTATGTTTGCAAGATTATAGAAAACTAGCGCTTTACTGAAAACACAAAAGCCAAGTATAAAGAACAAGAATATTGATTTAGGAGTCAAAAGTGAGTACATGGCCTCACAACAACAAACTAATCTGTAACACTTTTCATAGTCTTACACGAGCTGTAATATCAATAACTTTCGTTAGTCTTCGCCCGATTTTAATAAAAAAAAAAATTATATAGAAGGCACAAAACCATTATTAAAAAGAGAAAAAAATACCCAATACCGATATATTGTCTGACATTGATAAATGCTGTACAGATATACCCGAAATCGATACGCCCGATACTGACTTCGCTCTTTACTTCCTCCAGAATTTTTTTTTAATTAATCTTTGCCTGTTTTTAATTAAAGACGCTGTTAATTAGAAATCTCATTCGCCCACTCGCTTGCAAATCCCGTCGACACTGTCGGTCATAATTCTTTGAATCTTTGAATTTTTGGTCTCCAACTGCTTTAAAGTGGCTCACAAAACTGACAGACTATGTAAATTACCCTTATTGTATGAATTCGGACTTAGTTCTGCCCTATGATGATAGATTATCATCAAGAAGTGAATATAGTCATTAGTGTACAACTCTGAAAAAGTTAAGCCAGCTTTCCCTCTCACAGAAATTATCTAGCTCTCAAGCCTTCCTATATTAAAAATGAGCTGCAAACTAATAATTAACTTCTAAGATTGGTCTCGTGCATCGATTTCTGTAGTATTGTAGACGTATCTATTTTCTATAGGAGATTTTCAATATTTTCAAAAGCTAAGCAAATTTCGGTATCTATCATAAAGTTTAGTGAAATTATATCGTATAACCTGACTTCGAAACAAAGAAGTATCTATTATTTATTTTTAATGGGCTACCTATATACCTTTGCACGTTCATCGTATCCATCATTCAATTCTGACTCCTGGGTCCGAACTTACCTTAACAGTACCACAAAATGCAATAGTACGAGGGGTATTCAAAAAATGCGAGAAATTTTTGTCAACAAGGTATTGGCAACCGTTTTCTATGACTGTGAAGGAGTTGTCTATGTGGACTTTTTGGAAGGTTGAAGGGATCTCTACATTTCCCTAAAAATAGTCGAAAAGGATGGAAGCATCACCTAGAGGAGCTATATGGCGTTGAAGCAGTTTATATTGAAAAATTCATCGTAATCATGGATGTTGTAAATCCATTGCAAGTTGAAAGATTCATTGTAATAGAAAATCAATAAACAATTACTAAATTCTGCTTATTTTTTAATGCCTTTCCACTGTCAGAAATACGAACCATATTTAAATGGAACTAGCTGAGATTCCTGCAAAACGTCAAGTTTATAACAAATAGTTAATTATCTATACAATTCAAAACATTACATGTTTAGGCACAGAGAACAGGAATGTAGTATGGAACTAGCTGATTATTCAAACATTGGAACCGACATTGCTTTTGGTTTTCCATAAGTATAATGCCATGCAGTCCAGGCAAGAGAACGTGCTCTCTTCTAAATTAAAATAAAAAACAAGTTTTTTTTTAACTGAAAGTATGGAGCGAATTTAAAACTTAAAACTAACAGAAATTATTCCGTTTATGAAAGGAGCTTTCCCCTCCTCAACGCCTCACTCTTTACTCTAAAGTTTGACTCTTTCTCACAACAATATTTTTTAAAACATTAAAAAACATTGCACTTTTAGTTTAGTTTAGTTTTAGATAAGAGTTTTAGTTTAGAGTTTCAGTTTGGTATTAGCTTACAGTTTTAGTTAGAGTTAGTTAGAGTCTATTTTTTAAAACATTAAAAAACTTTAGCGTAAAGAGCGAGGCGTTGAGGAGGGGAAAGCTCCTTTCATATACGGAATAATTCCTGTTCGTTTCAAGTTTTAATTTCGCTCCTTACTTTCAGTTAAAAAAAAACTTGTTTTTTATTTAATTTTTAAACGTTTTTGAATTAATGCAGTTTTTTATTTTGGCTCACCGTACATGAATAACTAAAACGAAATTTGAACATTCATTTTACTTTTATTTGGTTAAATGGCTTTCTCGAAAGTTGTTTAATTTTATTTACGAACGTTTTTATTAGTAATAAATATACGTAACTTACGAATTAACTTACGTAACGAAATTCTATATACATATATTTTTAATACGTATATTATTTGGTTCACCCCCTAGTCAATACCTCGCTCTTTACGCTAAAGTTTGAATTCTGTTCCAATTCTATATTAAAATGACCCCTTAATCACAAATGCCGTTAATTATAATAAATATCTCTTATGAAAGTACTAAGAAATCTTCGGCTTAAACAGCGAGGTATTGACTATTCGGCGGACCCAATCATGTACGTAATAATTTCTGTTCATTATAAGTTTCGTTGTTGCGCCTTACTTTCAGATGAATTTTTTTTATATTTAATTTCTGATCGGTTTTTTTAAATAATGCTGGGAAATCCGGCGCCCCCTTTATAGCAATGTCCCTTCTCCCATGAAAACTTCTTCCATGGGAAGATCCTCCCACATAACCCCCAACCTAACCCGCTCCCCTACAACCAGAAAATAAATCCTCCTTGAAAACGTCTGTATACTTCCCAATAATCAATAGGGCTACTATATGTAAACATTGGGTAAAGTTCAGAACTATCAGTCCTTCCCCCGGGGACTTTGAGGGATCCAGTCATCCTAAAAGACATATTCATTATATTTTCGACCATGGTGAACAAAATGGCTATCTCAGAATTTTGATCGGTTGACTTTAGGGAAAAATGAGCATGGGAAGGGGCCTTGTTTCCCTCCATAGTTTTTAGTTACTTAAAAAGGGCACTAGAACTTTTAATTTCCGTTCGAATGCGCCCTCCCACGATATTATAGAACCACTGGGTAAATAAAATAACCCCTGGGAAAAAAAAACAAACAAAAAACAAATTAACACGCATCCGTGATCATTCTTCTGGCAAGAAATACAAAATCCCACATTTTTGCAGATAGGAGCTTGAAACGTCTATAGTAGGCTTCTCTGATACGCTGAATCTGTTGGTGTGATTTTCGTTAAGGTTCTATAGCTTTTAGGGGGGTGTTCCCCCCTTATTTCAAAAATCAGGCAAATATTCTCGGGCGCTTAACGTTTGATGTGTAGAGCTAAACTTGATGGAACTTACATATTTAAAATCAGCTTTAAAATCTAATTCTTTTGATGTATCTATTGGTATAAAAATTCTGTTTTTTAGAGATTCGGTTACTATTGATCCAGGTCGCTCCTTACTCACAGTTTGTTACCACGGACTGTTTGAAAAATGAACTATACACTAGGAAATAATTTTTTAAGATTTTTATCACGCATCGATTTCCTAGGCGTTCTAGAAGTAATTATTTTTCCAAGGAACATTCTCATGTTTTTCAAAACATAAGCAACATTTTCGTATCTCAAACTTGTTTCACTAAGCCCCCCCCCCAACTGCTAAACACCAAAAAATTTTAGACATACAGATGTAGAATGGCCATAAACAAAAGTAGTTGGAATGTAACCTGACAGCTAAAAGAATATCACAGAATAAAATGTAAATAGGTTTTTATTACTATGATCAAACAGTTCGTGGTAAAGAACTATATGTAAGCAGCGACCCGGCTCAATAGTAACCGAAACTTTTAAAAACTGAATTTTTATACCAATAGATAAATCAAAAGAATCAGATTTCTGTGCTGATTTCGAATATATAAGTTTCATCAATTTTAGTCTCATCCATCAAAAGTTACGCGCCTGAGAAAAATTGCCCTATTTTCGAAAAAAGGGAGTAACATCCCCTAAAAGTCATGGAACTTTAATGAAAACCACAACAATAGATTCAGCGTATCAGAGAACGTTACTATAGAAGTTTTCTAATTTTTTTGCCGGAAAAAAGATCACGGATGCGTGTTTATTTGTTTTTTTTTCCAGGAGTGATCGTATCGACCAAGTGGTCCCTAGACTATCGCGGGAGGGATCATTCTAACAGAAATTAAAATTTCTAGTGCCCTTTTAAGTGAAAAAAAAATGGGAGGGGGGGCAACTAGGCCCCCTCCTACGCGCATTTTTTCCCCAGTCACCCGATCAAAATATTGAGAAAACCATTTGGTTCAGCATAGTAAAAAATCTAATAACTATGTCTTTGAGGATGACTTAATCCCTCACTGTCCCCGGGGGAAGGCCTGCAAGTTATGAACTTTGCCCAAAGTTTACATATAGTATTGGTTATTGGGAAGAATACAAAAGTTTTCAGGGGGATTGTTTTTGTTAGTTGGGGGAGGTGGGGTCGGGGGTTAAGTGGGAGGATTTTTCCATGGAGGAAGTATATTTATTTACATATTTATTTTTAAATATGGCTTCTCAGGTCTTTAGGTCTGAGAGATAAATATTAATATTCTATCGAAGCCATAATAGTGTGACTAGGAACACCTTAGATATATTTTCAGAAATTCATACGAGATCAAGACAGATTGAATATATTTTACGCGGAAAATGCTTTCCTGGGAATTTTAAATGTAACAGTGCAGGGATGCCGAAACAAAGGAACACGCAGAAATTACTTTTAGGGGATTATTTGGGCGAAACAGTTTGATACATTTTAGGGATTTTTTGGGCGAAACAGTTTGAGACATTTTAGAAGATGATTTGGGGTGAAACTCTTTGTTCGCTATAATACACAAGTTCCATTTGAACAGTATTGTACGGTCCCCTACCCCAACCCCAAGGGCCCCCCCTACCCACCAGCCCCGAAAGGGACCTCTCCCCCTGGGCCCCCTCCCCGGGCACCCAAAGGGCCCCATCTCCCCGAGCCCCCAAAGGGTCCCCCTCCCCTGGCCCCTAAAGATCCCCCTTTCTAGTTGAGAGTTTTAGTTTGATATTAGCTCACAGTTTTAGTTAGAGTTATAGTTTAGTTTAGTTGTAGTTCAGATTCTTGAGTTTCAAGTTAAACTCTCATCACTTAGAGTTTTAGTTAGACTTATAGTTTAATTTAGTTGTAGATGTGTTTTTGGACTTGTGGTTTAGTTTTAGCTAGAGATTTTAGTTTAGAATTTTAGCCTAGAGTCTTAGCTTAGAGTTTTTCGTTGAACTTTTAGTTTAGTTTAGTATTAGGTAAGAGTTTTAGTTTAGAGTTATAGTTTAGTTTTAGTAAAGACTTTTAGTTTAGAGCTGTAGTTTAGTTTTAGTTAAGAGTTTTAGTTTAGAGTTTAGAGTTTTAGCTTAGAGTCTTAGCTTAGAGTTTTAGTTAGAGTTATATTTTAGTTTAATTTTAGTTAAGAGTTTTAGTTTAGACTTTAGAGTTTTAGTTTAGAGTTTAGAGTTTTAGTTAGAGTTATAGTTTAGTTTGGTTTTTGTTAAGAGTTTTAGCTTAGAGTTATAGTTAAGTTTTAGTTAAGAGTTTTAGTTTATAATGTCATTTTGATATTAGCTTACAGTTTTAGTTATAGTTATATTAGTTAAGATTTTAAGTTTAGAAATTAGAGTATAAACTTACATTTATATCTAAGAGTTTTAGTTAGAGGTATAGTTTAGTTTAGTTTTAGTTCAGAGTTTTAGTTTAGAGTCTTAGCTTAGAGTTTTAGTTATATTGATAGTTTAGTTTAGTTTGAGTTGAGAATTTAGTGTTTTAGTTTTGAGTCTTATCTTAGAATTTTTGTTAGAGTTATAGTTTAGTTTAGTTCTAGTAATGATCTTTAATTTAGATATACAGATTAGTTTTAATTAAGATTTTTATTTTATAGTTTATAGTTTTAGTTTACAGTTTTACTTTAGAGTTTTAGTTAGAGTTATAGTTTTAGTTTAGTTTTAGTTAAGAGTTTTAGTTTAGATATTAGAGTTTTAGTTTTGAGTCTTAGCTTAGAGTTTTAGTTAGAGTTATAGTTTAGTTTAGTTTTATTTCAGAGCTTTAGTTTAGAGTCTTAGCTTAGAGTTTTAGTTAGAGTTATAGTTTAGTTTAGTTTTAGTTAAGAATTTTATTTTAGAGGTGTTGTTTAGTTTTAGATAAGAGTTTTAGTTTATAGTTTTCGTTACACTTTTAGTTTAGTTTAGCATTAGTTAAGAGTTTTAGTTTAGTTTTAGTAAAGAGTTTTAGTTTAGAGATGTAGTTTAGTTTTAGTTAGGAGTTTTAGTTTAGAGATTTAGCTTAGAGTCTTAGCTTAGAGTTTTAGTTATAGTTATAGTTTAGTTTAATTTTAGTTAAGAGTTTTAATTTAGACTTTACAGTTTTAGTTTAGGGTTTAGAAATTTAGTTAGGGTTATAGTTTAGTTTAATTTTGGTTAAGAGTTTTAGTTTAGAGTTTTAGTTTAGTTTTATTTAAGAGTTTCAGTTTAGAGTTGCAGTTTAGTTTAGTTTTATTTAAGAGTTTTAGTTTAGGGTTATTGTTTAGTTTTAGATATATGTTTTAGTTTAGACTTTTACTTTGATATTAGATTGCAGTTTTAGTTAGAGTTATAGTTTAGTTTATTTGTAGTTAAGAGTCTAGAGTTTCAAGTTAGACTGTCAGCACTTAGAGTTTTAGTTAGAGTTATATTTCATTTTAGTTTTAGTTAAGTGTTTTTGGACTTGTAGTTTAGTTTTAGCTAAACGTTTCAGTTTACAGTTTTAGCCTAGAGTCATAGCTTGTAGTTTTTCATTGCACTTTTAGTTTAGTTTAGTTTTAGATAAGAGTTTTAGTATAGAGTTTCAGTTTGGTATTAGCTTACAGCTTTAGTTAGAGTTATAGTAGTTAAGAGTTTTAGTTTAGAGTTTAGAGTTTTATAGTTTCGAGTCTTAGCTTAGAGTTTTAGTTAGAGTTATAGTTTAGTTTAGTTTTAGTTAAGAGTTTTTGTTTAGAGTTTAGAGTCTTAGCTTAGAGTCTTAGTTAGAGTTTAGAATTTTATTTTAGAGTCTTAGCTTAGATTTTTAGTTCAATTTATATTTCAGTTTAGGTGTAGTTGAAAATTTAGAGTTTTAGTTTAGAGTCTTAGCTTAGAGTTTTGGTTATAGTTTAGTTTAGTTTTAGTTAGGAGCATCAGTTTAAATCTCTAGCTTAGTTTTATGTAAGAGTTTTAGTTTCGAGTTTATACTTCTAGTTTACAGTTTTACTTTAGAGTTTCAGTTAGAGTTATAGTTATAGCTCAGTTTTAGTTAAGAGTTTAAGTTTATATATTAGAGTTTTAGTTTTGAGTCTTAAGCTTAGAGTTTTAGTTAGAGTTATAGTTTAGTTTAATTTTAGTTAAGAGTTTTTATTTAGACTTTACAGTTTTAGTTTAGGGTTTAGAAATTTAGTTAGGGCTATAGTTTAGTTTAGTTTTAGTTAAGAGTTTTAGTTAAGAGTTTAGAGTTTTAGTTTAGTTTTAGTTAAGAGTTTCAGTTTAGAGCTTTAGTTTAGTTTAGTTTTAATTAAGAGTTTTAGTTTAGGGTTATTGTTTAGTTTTAGATATGTGTTTTAGTTTAGACTTTTACTTTGATCTTAGCTTGCAGTTTTAGTTAGAGTTATAGTTTAGTTTAGTTTTAGTTTAGAGTCTAGAGTTTCAATTTAGAGTCTTAGCACTTAGAGTTTTAGTTACAGTAATATTTCATTTTAGTTTTAGTTAAGTGTTTTTGGACTTATAGTTTAGTTTTAGCTAAACGTTTCAGTTTACAGTTTTAGCCTAGAGTCATAGCTTAGAGTTTTTCATTGCACTTTTAGTTTAGTTTAGTTTTAGATAGGACTTCTAGTTTAGAGTTGCAGTTTGGTATTAGCTTACAGTCTTAGTTAGAGTTATATTAGTTTTAGTTTAGAGTTTAGAGTTTTAGTTTCGAGTCTTAGCTTAGAGTTTTAGTTAGAGTTATAGTTTAGTTTAGTTTTAGTTAGGAGTTTTTTTTAGAGTTTAGAGTCTTAGCTTAGAGTCTTAGTTAGAGTTTAGAATTTTATTTTAGAGTCTTAGCTTAGATTTTTAGTTCCATTTATAGTTCAGTTTAGGTGTAGTTGAAAATTTAGAGTTTTAGTTTAGAGTCTTAGCTTAGAGTTTTAGTTATATTTATAGTTTAGTTTTAGTTAGGAGCTTTATTTTAAATCTCTAGTTTAGTTTTACTTAAGAGTTTTAGTTTAGAGTTTTTACTTTTAGTTTACAGTTTTAATTTAGAGTTTTAGTTAGAGTTATAGTTTTACTTTAGTTTTAGTTAAGAGTTTTAGTTTAGATATTGGAGTTTTAGTTTTGAGCTCTTAAGCTTAGAGTTTTAGTTAGAGTTATAGTTAGTCTAGTTTTAATTCAGAGTTTTAGTTTAGAGTCTTAGCTTAGAGTTTTAGTTAGAGTTACAGTTTAGTTTAGTTTTAGTTAAGAATTATAGTTTAGATGTGTTGTTTTTTTAAGATAAGAGTTTTAGTTTAGATTCTTAGCTTTGGGCTTAAGTTAAACTTATGGTTTAGTTTAGTTTTAGTTTAGAGTCTTGAGTTTTAATTTTGAGTGTTAGCTTACAGTTTTAGTTAGAGTTATAGTTTACTTTAGTTTTAGTTAAGAGTTTTAGTTTAGACTTACAGTTTAGTTTTAGTTAAGAGTTTTAGTTTAGAATTGTACTTTATTTTTAGTTTTAGTTAAGAGTTTTAGTTTAGAGTTGTTGTTTAGTTTTAGTTAAGAGTTTTAGTTTAGAGTTGTTGTTTAGTTTTAGATATGAGCTTTAGTTTAGAGATTTAGTTTGATATTAGCTTACAGTTTTAGATAGAGCTATAGTTTTAGTTTAGTTTTAGTTAAGAGTTTTAGTTTAGATATTGGAGTTTTAGTTTTGAGTCTTAGCTTAGAGTTTTAGTTTGAGCTATAGTTTAGTCTAGCTTTAATTCAGAATTTTAGTTTAGAGTCTTAACTTAGAATTTTAGTTTGAGTTATAGTTAAGTTTAGTTAAGAATTTTAGTTTAGAGGTGTTGTTTTGCTTTAGATAGGAGCTTTAGTTTAGAGTTTAGAGTTTTCATTGCACTTTTAGTTTACTTTAGTATTAGTTCAGAGTTTTAGTTTAGAGTTGTAGTTTAGTTTTAGTAAAGAGTTTTAGTTTAGAGTTGTAGTTTAGTTTTAGTTAGTTTAGAGTTTAGAGTTTTAGCTTAGAGTCTTAGCTTAGAGTTTTAGTTAAGAGTTTTAGTTTAGACTTTAGAGTTTTAGCTTAGAGTTTAGAGTTTTAGTTAGGGTTACAGTTTAGTTGTAGTTTACTTTTAGTTAAGAGTTTTAGTTTAGAGTTGTAGTTTAGTTTAGTTTTAGTTAAGAGTTTTAGTTTAGAGTTGTTGTTTAGTTTTAGATATGAGTTTTAGTTTAGAGTTTTAGTTTGACATTAGCTTAAAGTTTTAGTTAGTTTATATTTTAGTTTAGTTGTACTTCAGAGTCTAGAGTTTCAAGTTAGACTCTCAGCACTTAGAGTTTTAGCTAGAGTTATATTTTATTTTAGTTTTAGTTAAGTGTTTTTGGACTTGTATTTTAGTTTTAGCTAAACGTTTTAGTTTAGAGTTTTTCCTTGCACCTTTAGTTTAGTTTAGTCTTAGATAAGAGTTTTAGTTTAGAGTTTCAGTTTGGTATTAGCCTACAGTTTTAGTTAGAGCTATAGTAGTTAAGAGTTTTAGTTTAGAGTTTTAGCTTAGAGTTTTAGTTAGAGTTATAGTTAGTCTAGTTTTAATTCAGAGTTTTAGTTTAGAGTCTTAGCTTAGAGTTTTAGTTAGAGTTACAGTTTAGTTTAGTTTTAGTTAATAATTATAGTTTAGATGTGTTGTTTTTTTAGATAAGAGTTTTAGTTTAGATTCTTAGCTTTGAGCTTTAGTTAGAGTTATAGTTTAGTTTAGTTTTAGTTTAGAGTCTGGAGTTTTAATTTTGAGTGTTAGCTTAGAGTTTTAGTTAGAGTTATAGTTTACTTTAGTTTTAGTTAAGAGTTTTAGTTTAGACTTACAGTTTAGTTTTAGTTAAGAGTTTTAGTTTAGAATTGTACTTTAGTTTTAGTTTTAGTTAAGAGTTTTAGTTTAGTGTTGTTGTTTAGTTTTAGTTAAGAGTTTTAGTTTAGAGTTGTTGTTTAGTTTTAGATATGAGTTTTAGTTTAGAGTTTTAGTTTGATATTAGCTTACAGTTTTAGATAGAGCTATAGTTTTAGTTTAGTTTTAGTTAAGAGTTTTAGTTTAGATATTGGAGTTTTAGTTTTGAGTCTTAGCTTAGAGTTTACAGCTTAGCTTAGAGCTTAGAGCTTAGCTTACAGTTTTAGTTAGTTTATATTTTAGTTTAGTTGTACTTCAGAGTCTTTCCTTGCACCTTTAGTTTAGTTTAGTCCTAGATAAGAGTTTTAGTTTAGAGTTTCAGTTTGGTATTAGCCTACAGTTTTAGTTAGAGCTATAGTAGTTAAGAGTTTTAGTTTAGAGTTTTAGCTTAGAGTTTTAGTTAGAGTTATAGTTAGTCTAGTTTTAATTCAGAGTTTTAGTTTAGAGTCTTAGTTCCATTTACAGTTTTAGTTAGAGCTATAGTAGTTAAGAGTTTTAGTTTAGAGTTTTAGCTTAGAGTCTTAACTTAGAGTTTTAGGTAGAGTTTTAGTTTAGAGTCTTAGCTTAGAGTTTTAGTTCCATTTATAGTTTAGTTTAGTTGTAGTTGAGAATTTAGAGTTTTAGTTTAGAGTCTTAGCCTAGAGTTTTTGTTAGAGTTATAGTTTAGTGTAGTTTTAGTTAGGAGCTTTAGTTTAGATCTCTAGTTTAGTTTTACTTAAGATTTTTAGTTTAGAGTTTTTAGTTTTAGTTTACAGTTTTACTTTAGAGTTATAGTTTTATTTTAGTTAAGAGTTTTAGTTTAGATATTGGAGTTTTAGTTTTGAGTTTTAGCTTAGAGTTTTAGTTAGAGTTATAGTTTAGTTTAGTTTTAGTTAAGAATTTTAGTTTAGAGTTGTTGTTTAGTTTTAGATAAGAGTTTTACTTTAGAGTTTAGAGTTTTAGTTAAAGTTATAGTTTAGTTTAGTTTAAGTTAAGAGTTTTAGTTTAGACTTACAGTTTAGTTTTAGTTAAGAGTTTTAGTTTAGAATAGTTTAGAGTTTAGAGTTTTAGTTAGAGTTATAGTTTAGTTTAGTTTTAGTTAAGAGTTTTAGTTTAGACTTATAGTTTAGTTTTAGTTAAGAGTTTTTGTTTAGAATTGTAGTTTAGTTTTAGTTTTAGTTAAGAGTTTTAGTTTAGAGTTGTTGTTTAGTTTTAGTTAAGAGTTTTAGTTTAGAGTTGTTGTTTAGTTTTAGATATCAGTTTTAGTTTAGAGTTTAGTTAGAGCTATAGTTTTAGTTTAGTTTTAGTTAAGAGCTATAGTTTTAGTTTTAGATATTGGAGTTTTAGTTTTGAGCCTTAGCTTAGAGTTTTAGTTAGAGTTATAGTTTAGTCTAGTTTTAATTCAGAGTTTTTGTTTAGAGTCTTAGCTTAGAGTTTTAGTTAGAGTTATAGATTAGTTTAGTTTTAGTTAAGAATTTTAGTTTAGAGGTGTTGTTTAGTTTTAGATAGGAGTTTTAGTTTAGAGTTTAGAGTTTTCGTTACACTTTTAGTTTAGTTTAGTCTTAGTTAAGAGTTTTAGTTTAGAGTTGTAGTTTAGTTTTAGTAAAGAGTTTTAGTTTAGAGTTGTAGTATAGTTTTAGGTAAGAGTTTTAGTTTAGAGTTTTAGCTTAGAGTCTTAGCTTAGAGTTTTAGTTAGAGTTTTAGTTTAGTTTAATTTTAGTTAAGAGTTTTAGTTTAGACTTTAGAGTTTCAGTTTAGAGTTTAGAGTTTTAGTTAGGGTTATAGTTTAGTTGTAGTTTACTTTTAGTTAAGAGTTTTACTTTAGAGTTGTAGTTTAGTTTAGTTTTAGTTAAGAGTTTTAGTTTAGAGTTGTTGTTTAGTTTTAGATATGAGTTTTATTTTAGAGTTTTAGTTTGTTATTAGCTTACAGTTTTAGTTAGAGTTATAGTATAGTTTAGCTGTAGTTCAGAGTCTAGAGCTTCAGGTTAGACTCTCAACACTTAGAGTTTTAGTTAGAGTTATTTTTTATTTTAGTTTTAGTTAAGTGTTTTTGAATTTGTAGTTTAGTTTTAACTAAACGTTTTAGCTTAGAGTTTTACCCTAAAGTCATAGCTTAGAGTTTTAGATAAGAGTTTTAGTTTAGAGTTTCAGTTTGGTATTATCCTTCAGTTTTAGTTAGAGTTGTAGTAGTTAAGAGTTTTAGTTTAGAGCTTAGGTTTTTTTTTTAGAGTCTTAACTTAGAGTTTTAGTTATAGATATAGTTTAGTTTAGTTTTAGTTAAGAGTTTTTGTTTATAGTTTAGAGTCTTAGCTTAGAGTTTTAGTTAGAGTTTAGAGTTTTATTTTAGAGTCTTATCTTAGAGTTTTATTTCTATTTATATTTTAGTTTAGTTTTATTTGAGAATTTAGAGTTTTAATAAGAGTCTTAGCTTAGAGTTTTTGTTAGAGTTATAGTTTAGTTTAGTTTTAGTTAGGAGCTTTAGTTTAGATCTCTAGTTTAGTTTTACTGTAGAGTTTTAGTTTAGAGTTTTTAGTTTTAGTTTACACTTTTACTTTAGAGTTATAGTTTTAGTTTAGTTATGAGTTTTAGTTTAGATATTGGAGTGTTAGTTTAGAGTCTTAGCTTAGAGTTTTAGTTAGAGTTATAGTTTAGTTTAGTTTTAGTTAAGAATTTTAGTTTCAAGGTGTTCTATTTATAGTTTAGTTTAGTTTTAGTTGAGAATTTAGAGTTTTAGTTTATGGTCTTAGCTTAGAGTTTTTATTAGAGTTATAGTTTAGTTTTAGATATGAATTTTAGTTTTGAGTCTTAGCTTAGAGTTTTAGTTAGAGGTATAGTTTAGTTTAGTTTTAATTCAGAGTTTTAGTTTAGAGTCTTAGCTTAGAGTTTTATTTAGAGTTATAGTTTTTTTTAATTTTAGCTAAGAATTTTAGTTTAGAGGTGTATTTTAGTTTTAGATAAGAGTTTTAGTTTAGAGTTTAGAGTTTTAGTTGGAGTTATAGTTTAGTTTAGTTTTAGTTTAGAGTCTAGAGTTTTAATTTAGAGTGTTAGCTTAGAGTTTTAGTTAGAGTTATAGTTTTTTTTTTTAGCTAAGAATTTTAGTTTAGAGGTGTTGTTTAGATTTAGATAAGAGTTTTAGTTTAGAGTTTAGAGTTTTAGTTGGAGTAATAGTTTAGTTTAGTTGTAGTTCAGAGTCTAGAGTTTCAAGTTAGACTCTAAGCACTTAGAGTTTTAGTTAGAGTTATATTTTTTTTTTATTTTTAGTTGGAGTAATAGTTTAGTTTAGTTTTAATTCAGAGTTTTAGCTTAGATTCTTAGCTTAGAGTTTTAGTTAGAGTTATAGTTTAGTTTAGGTCTAGTTAAGAATTTTAGTTTAAACGTTTTGTTTAGTTTTAGATAAGAGTTTTAGTTTAGAGTTTAGAGTTTTAGTTAGAGCTATAGTTTAATTTAGTTTTAGTTTAGAGTCTAGAGTTTTTATTTAGAGTGTTAGCTTAGAATTTTAGTTAGAGTTATAGTTTACTTTAGTTATAGTTTAGAGTTATAGTTTAGTTTAGTTTTAGTTAGGAGCTTTAGTATAGATCTGTAGTTTAGTTTTACTTAAGAGTTTTAGTTTAGAGTTTGTAGTTTTAGTTTACAGTTTCCCTTTAGCATTTTAGATAGAGTTTTAGTTAGAGCTTAGTTTTAGTTTTTATATTGAATTTTTATATTGAATTTTTATGTATTAAATTTAGTTTAGATATTGGAGTTTTAGTTTGGATTCTTAGCCTAGAGTTTTAGTTAGAGTTATAGTTTAGTTTAGTTTTAATTCAGAGTTTTAGTTTAGAGTCTTAGCTTAGAGTTTTAGTTAGAGTTGTAGTGTAGTTTAGTTTTAGTTAAGAATGTTAGTTTAGAGTTTTAGTTTGGTATTTGCTTACAGTTTTAGTTAGAGTTATAGTAGTTAAGAATTTTAGTTTAGAGTTTAGAGTTTTAGTTTAGAGTCTTAGCTTAGAGTTTTAGTTCGAGTTTTAGTTTATTTTAGTTTTAGTTAAGAGTTTTTGTTTAGAGTTTAGTGTCTTAGCTTGGAGTTTTAGTTAGAGTTTTGAGTTTTAGTTTAAAGTCATAGCTTAGAGATTTAGTTCTATTTATAGTTTAGTTTAGTTTTAGTTGAGAATTTAAAGTTTTAGTTTAGAGTCTTAGCTTAGAGTTTTTGTTAGAGTTATAGTTTAGTTTAGTTTTAGTTAGGAGCTTTAGTTTAGATCTTTAGTTTAGTTTTACTTAAAAGTTTTAGTTTAGAGTCTATAGTTTTAGTTTACAGTTTTACTTTAGAGTTTTAGTTAGATTTATAGTTTAGTTCAGTTCTAGTTCAGAGTCTAGAGTTTCAAGTTAGACTCTCAGCACTTAGAGTTTTAGTTAGAGCTATATTTTATTTTAGTTTTAGTTAAGTGTTTCTGGACTTGTAGTTTAGTTTTAGCTAAACGTTTTAGTTTAGAGTTTTAGCCTAGAGTAATAGCTTAGAGTTTTTCATTGCACTTTTAGTTTAGTTTAATTTTAGATAAGAGTTTTAGTTTAGAGTTTCAGTTTGGTATTAGCCTACAGTTTTAGTTAGAGTTATAGTAGTTAAAAGTTTTAGTCTAGAGTTTAGAGTTTTAGTTTTGAGTCTTAGCTTAGAGTTTCAGTTAGAGTTATAGTTTAGTTTAGTTTTAGTTAAGAGATTTTGTTTAGAGTTTAGAGTCTTAGCTTCGAGTTTTATTTGGAATTTAGAATTTTAGTTTAGAGTCTTAGCTTAGAGTTTTAGTTATATTTATAGTTTAGTTTAGTTTTAGTTAAGAATTTAGATTTTTAGTTTAGAGTCTTAGCTTAGAGTTTTTAGCAGAGTTATAGTTTAGTTTAGTTATAGTTTAGAGTTTAGAGTTTTAATTTAGAGTGTTAGCTTAGAATTTTAGTTAGAGTTATAGTTTACTTTAGTTTTAGTTTAAAGTATAGTTTAGTTTAATTTTAGTTAGGAGCTTTAGTTTATATCTCTAGTTTAGTTTTACTTAAGAGTTTCAGTTTAGAGTTTATAGTTTTAGTTTACAGTTTCCCTTTAGAGTTTTAGTTAGAGTTTTAGTTAGAGTTTAGTTTTAGTTAAGAGTTTTAGTTTAGATATTGGAGTTTTAGCTTTGAGTCTTAGCTTAGAGTTTTAGTTAGAGTTATAGTTTAGTTTAGTTTTGATTCAGAGTTTAGTTTAGAGTCTTAGCTTAGAGTTTTAGTTAGAGTTATAGTTTAGTTTAGTTTTAGTTAAGAACTTTAGTTTAGAGGTGTTCTATTTATAGTTTAGTTTAGTTTTAGTTGAGAATTTAGAGTTTTAGTTTAGAGTCTTAGCTTAGAGTTTTTATTAGAGTTATAGTTTAGTTTAGTTTAGATATTGGAGTTTTAGTTTTGAGTATTAGCTTAGAGTTTTAGTTAGAGGTATAGTTTAGTTTAGTTTTAATTAAGAATTTTAGTTTAGAGTCTTAGCTTAGAGTTTTAGTTATAGTTATGGTTTTTTTTTATTTTTTGCTAAGAATTTTAGTTTCGAGGTGTTGTTTAGTTTTAGATATGAGTTTTAGTTTGAGTTATAGTTTAGTTTAGTTTTACTTTAGAGTCTAGAGTTTTAATTTAGAGTGTTAGCTTAGAGTTTTAGTTAGAGTTATAGTTTACTTTAGTTTTAGTTAAGGGTTTTAGTTTAGACTTATAGTTTAGTTTTAGTTAAAAGTTTTACTTTAGGGTTCTAGTTTAGTTTTAGTAAAGAGTTTTAGTTTAGACTTATAGTTTTAATTTATAGGTGAAAATTGTAGTTTAGAGTCTAGATATTCAGCTTAGAGTCTTAGCTTAGAGTCTTAGTTAGAATTATATTTTATTTGAAATCTACTTAAGATTTTTAGTTTCTACTTCTCAGTCTTTGCTTAGAGTTGAAAGTTGTAGTTAAAATTATAATTTAGCGTAATTTTTGTATAGAGTTTTAGTTTAGAATTGTAGTTTAGTTTTAGTTAAGAGTTTTAGTTTAGAGTTGTAGTTTAGTTTAGTTTTAGTTAAGAGTTTTAGTTTAGAGTTGTTGTTTAGTTTAATATATTTTTAGAGTTATAGTTTAGTTGAGTTGTAGTTGTGTTTTTGGACTTGTAGTTTAGTTTTAGCTAAACGTTTTAGTTTAGAGTTTTAGCCTAGAGTCTTAGCTTAGAGTTTTTCGTTGCACTTTTAGTTTAGTTTAGTATTAGTTAAGAGTTTTAGTTTAGAGTTATAGTTTAGTTTTAGTTAAGAGTTTTAGTTTAGAGTTTTAGTTTAGTTTTAGTTAAGAGTTTTGGGCTAGAGGTTAGAGTTTTAGCTTAGAGTCTTATCGTAGAGTTTTAGTTAGAGTTATACTTTATTTTAATTTTAGTTAAGAGTTTTAGTTTAGACTTTAGAGTTTAAGTTTAAAGTTTAGAGTTTTAGTTATAGTTATAGTTTAGTTTAATTTTTGTTAAGAGTTTTAGTTTAGAGTTATAGTTTAGTTTTAGTTAAGAGTTTTAGTTTAGGGTTTCAGTTTGGTATTAGCTTACAGTTTTAGTTAGAGTTATAGTAGTTGAGAGTTTTAGTTTAGAGTTTAGAGTTTTAGTTTAGAGTTTTAGTTAGAGTTTAGAGTTTTAGTTTAGAGTCTTAGCTTAAAGTTTTCGTTAGAGTTATTTTAGTTTAGTTTTAGTTAGGAGCTTTAGTTTAGATCTTTAGTTTAGTTTTACTTAAGAGTTTTAGTTTAGGGTTAATAGTTTTAGTTTACAGTATTACTTTAAAGCTTTAGTTAGAGTTATAGTTTTACTTTAGTTTTAGTTAAGAGTTTTAGTTTAGATATTGGAGTTTTAGTTTTGAGTCTTAGTTTAGAGTTTTAGTTAGAGTTGTAGTCTAGTTTAGTTTAGTTTTAATTCAGAGTTTTAGTTTAGAGTCTTAGCTTAGAGTTTTAGTTAGAGTTATAGTTTATTTTAGTTTTATTTAAGAATTTTAGTTTAGAGGGGTTGTTTAGTCTTAGATAAGAGTTTTAGTTTGGAGTTTTTGTTGCAATTTTAGTTTAGTTTAGTATTAGTTAAGAGTTTTAGTTTAGAGTTGTAAAACTCTGAGTAAAACTCTAAGTGCTGAGAGTCTAACTTGAAACTCAGACTCTGAACTACAACTAAACTAAACTATAACTCTAACTAAAACTGTAAGCTAATATCAAACTACAACTCTAAACTAGGGAGGGGGCTCTTTGGGGCCGTGGATTGGAGGCCCTTTAGGGGCCCGTGGGGAGGGAGTCCTTTTGGGGGCCCTTTTGGGGCCCGGGGGAGGGGGTCCTTTGGGGGCCCGGGGTGAGGGGGGCCCTTTGGGGGCCTGGGGGAGGGGGCCCTTTGGGGACCCTGGGGGTGGGGGCCCTTGGGGGGCCCGGGGGTAGGGGGTCCTTTGGTGTTGGGTTAGGGGACCTTACAACACTGTTCAAATGGAACTTGTTTATTAAAACGACCAGAGTTTCACCCCAAATCATCTTATAAAATGTCTCAAACTGTTTCGCCCAAAAAATCCCTAAAATGTCTCAAACTGTTTTGCCCAAATAATCCCCTAAAAGTAATTTCTGCGTGTTCCTTTGTTTTGGCATCCCTGCGCTGTTACATTTTAAATTCCTAGGACACCATTTCCCGCGTAAAATATATTCAATCTGTCTTGATCTCGCATGAATTTCTGAAAATATATCTAAGGTGTTCTTAGTTACACTATTATAGCTTCGATAGAATATTAATATATATCTCTCAGACCTAAAGACCTGAGAAGCCATATTTAAAAATAGTATATTAATTTATCTCTCAGACCTAAAGATCAGAGAAGCCAAATTGTTTCTTAATTCCCCTTCGTTGATCAATAATTCCCCGTTGATTATGTAATCAATTTCTCAGAAATCCTCTCCCCTTCGTTTATGTAAATATATTTCACAGGAATTCTGTCCCTTCGTGGTTCAATAATCCATGAATAAATTATGTTCGTCCAGTATTGGATAAGGGGTTCTACTTACGTATATGATTGGGTTTACCCCCCAGTCATTGCCTCGCTCTTTACGCTAAAGCTTTTTTGTACTTTCATAAGAACTATTCATTCTAATTAACGGATTTTGTGATGAAGGGCTCATTCTTAAAGAATTGGAACAAAATTTGAAGCTTAGCGTAAACAGCGAGGTATTGAATAGGAAGCGAACCCCCTAATATACGTAATAAAAATGTGCGAATTTAGAAGTTTGTTACGTAAGTTAATTCGTAAGTTACGTCAGATCAAAATTTCAAGAAAGCCATTTAGCCAAAAAAAAAGAAATTAAAATGCAAATTTCGTTTTAATTATTCTTGTACGCTGAGCCAAAATCAAGGCTGCATTAATTCAAAACGGTTCAGAAATTAAATAATAAAAAAGTTTGTTTTAACTGAAAGTAAGGAGCGACATTAAAACTTAAAACGAACAGGAATTATTCCATATATGAAAGAGGCTGTCCCCTTCTCAACGCCTTGCTCATTACGCTAAGGTTTGACTCTGTCTCACAACATTATTTTTTAAAACAATAAAAAAAAATTAGCGTAAAGAGCAAGGGGCTGAGGAGGGTAGAGCCCCTTTCATATACAGAATAATTTCTTTTCGTTTTAAGTTTTAATATCGCTCTTTACTTTCAGTTAAAAAAATATGTTTTTTTATTTAATTTCTCTATAGGCTATACATTACAAATTGTTTTATCCTGTGTATTAAATACTAAAAATAAGTAAATAATTTGAATAAGTAAACATAAGAATAAGTAATCCTTTTAATATACAATTTAGAGTGGTTCCAGAATCTCATGACTACACTTCTCTAACCCGTAAGTGGCAAGGTGTAGGGATCAGGCACCTAATTTGCTATGGGGGAAAGCAGGCAACTGTCACTACCAGACTTCAGTTTCCCCCCACACCCCAGCTCCCTTCTCCTCCAGCGGAAATTTAGTTTCTCCCAAAATCTCGTCAAAACTATTATAAGCCTTAATAATTTACGCATTCACAGAAACGGTTCAGTTTTCTTTAGCACATCTTCACCTTTTTTAATATTATATGCCTCATTTTTCAGTTTTCTCTGTAATTTTCACTTGATTTGGGAGAATTATCTCCAACTTTGCCCCCTTCCCCAGAGATTTCTACAAAATTACGCCACTGGTAGGGCATAATTTCGCGTAATTGCGTAATTCCAACTACATAAAGATTTTATTTGCAAACCATGAACTGGTTGATCTCTATTCCTTTTTGAATCCAAATGCTTGACAAATTAAAAAAATAATTGCATTAAATTTACAAAACAAGTGAATTATCTGAAAAATAATTACATAGGAGGGACGAAACCGTGACTGAAAAAAAACAAGTAGGAATTGAACGCTTGATTTGAAGTTTAACGGTCTACTAACAGAACCATGGCTCTAATAATTTAATTTAATCTATTGGTGTTTATAAGACCATGCTTGATTAGCTTATTAAGGGATTGGAGAAAGAACATATGAAAGGAGTTCTGTCAAACCTCCAGTTAAGAATTTTGGACCATAATTATTACAATGATACCGTTTTATACCTCCAAGCTTTTCCCCTTAAGAAGTGACACCAAAGGCGTTGTTTTTAGTGCTATATTGCACTTATGGATGGTAGAATGGATAAAAATTACAGAACTATGAGCAATAGCTTCTAAATGAGCCATTAAATATCACTCTAGAAAGTTCTGGTAGCCATATATCCCCAGCTTTTCCATAGGAATTTGCAGATGGTGAAATTTATTAGAAGAACATAGATATGAGCAGTATCTTTTATATGAGCTATTAAAAATCTGTCTACGATGTTCTAGTAGCCTACTAACTCAACTCTTGAGAAATAGCACAAAAAGTTCCGTTTTTAGTGTCACATGTAGACCCCGGCGCCACGCCAGCGCATCAACCGAACGCCGCCAACGAGAGGCCAGGATGACCACCACCGAAGTGTCGCAAACCCACCGGGAGGCGGCGGCGTTCGGCCAACTTTGAATAAATTTTGCGGCAATCCTTTATTGCGTCAACCGCAAAGTCGGAGCTTTTCTTTTTCTCGTGTGGTTAAGTAGGCCTATTTCGATTTTCCTGATTAGAAATCAACGATGGTTTGCACTATCCCCAAATTTCAGGGGATTTCCCCAAAAATCTATGTGTCACATGAAACAAAAGTTGGTTCTCTGAATCCCCGAAAATCACCCAAATACGATGCAACCCCTACTGATTTATCACTAGTGACTATCACTGCCAAAAATTACTTGTTCGTTAATTTTCGTCTCTTGTGTTACTTTGCATACAAACTAAAGAGATAGAATTGCAATATACACGGTTCTTCATATGTAGAAGAAAGTATCGTCTTTATGAAATTAAATAACAAAATCAGTTTTTTTAACTGAAAATATGGAGCGACATTAAAACTTAAAGCGAACAGCAATTATTCCATATATAAAAGGAGCTGTTCCTCCTCAACGCCTGGCTCTTTAATCTAAAGCTTTTAATTGTTTTGAAAATAAGAGTGGTGAAAAAGAGTCAAACTTTAGCGTATAGAGCCAGGCGTTGAGGAGGGGACAGCCTCTTTCGTATATGGAATAATTGCTTTTCGTTTTAAGTTTTATTGTCGTTCCTTACTTTCAGTTAAAAAAAAAAACTTGTTTGTATTTAGTTTCTGAACGTTTTTCAACTAATGCAGGTTCGAATTTGGCTCACCGTGCATGAAAATTAAAACACAATTTGTATTTTAAATCGGGGAGATTTATTCAGGATATGAAGGGTCACCCCTTCCTCAATACCTTACTTTTTATGCTAAAGCTGTTAGCACTTTTAAAAAAGCTTCCTATTCAAATTAAACAGGAGGAACCTATTATTGTTTACAGAGCGTACAAGATCACACGACCATTTCTAGACGAATCAGGGAGCTAGATTACTACCGGGACAAGATCACACCTCTATTTCTAGGTCAATCAGAGAGCTAGATTACTACCAGGACGCGGTGACGTCACTTGACCTCCAATGAATTTACCTTGAATTTATGCAATAGGATGTTGTCGAAATCAACCTACGCATTATCTGTTTTTGTTATGATTAATTAAAAAAACCTTTTCCACAAAATTAGTTTTTCAAAGAAAAGTAAAATACTCCATTAAACAAAAAATGAGCTAAAATAAAATCAAATAATCTACCAAGCTTGAAACTAACACAAATCAGCATCGATAAATAAATGAAACCCAAAACGAACAGAAATTACAATAAATAACCGAGTCAAACTCAAAACGAGCAGAAATTAACCTAAGTTGGGCTCAAAACCCCCTATGCCTTCCCAAGGCCAGAACAAAATTTGCACTTTACTGAAAAAAGTATAAGTGTTTTTACTTTTATAACTTTAATAAATCAAATAATTTTAACATTTTGATTACTACATATCAGTATATGTATATTAAACTGACAATGCACATTCATTTGTATTCTTTCAGTAAAGTGCAAATTTTTTTCTGGCCTTGGGAAGGCATAGGGGTTTTGCGCCCAACTTATGTTAATTTCTGCTCGTTTTGAGTTTGACTCGGTTATTTGTTGCAATTTCTGTTCATTTTAGGTTTCATTTATTTATCTATGCTGATTTGTGGTAGTTTCACGCTTGGTAGATTATTTGATTTTATTTTTGCTCATTTTTTATTTAATGGAGTTCCTTACTTTTCTTTGAAAAACTTAATTTGTGGAAAAAGTTTTTTTAATTAATTACTGTTTGTTTTATATCGACATAGTCTTTTAAGAGATACAGGAAATAATAGTTGAAATCAATTCTTTTTTTAAGACTTTATAGTTTGGCCTGCTATTTGTATGCTGGAGAAAAATTTTCAGCAATTGTTAACAACATACACCATTTAAAAATCTGGACACAAATAATACTGTTTAACTTAGTTTCATTCCTCCTCTAGTTGACCTGAAATGGAAAACCTGATACCATTTGCAAAAAAATCTGTTTACTTTCTTTGATAGCTTGGATACTCTTACATTGTTTTGATTTGGTCAAATTTTAAGAGCAGCACTAGCCTCGAAAGTTTTAACATAACAGCCTCATTCGTTCTTGGCATACTACTTAGATGCCTACTTGGGAATTATAATTATCACAGTGCATTTTTATTTAATTTTAAGGGAACATTTAGTTTTTAAACATAATGGGCCAATGGGAGGGTGGGAGTGGAAGGGGGATTAGTTGCCCTCCAATCACTTTCGACTATTAAAAAGGGCATCAACCCTTTCTATTTTCAATCGAATGAGCCCCTTTCGAAGCTCCCACGACAACTCCTTCGATACGAAGTGCCCTGGTCTAAACAACAACAAGAACAAAAAATAATACTAATCACTTTCGACTGTTAAAAAGCGCACTGTCCTTTGAATTTCCAATCGAATTAGCCATTTTTGAAGTTTCTACGACAACACCTTCTATAAAAACCTTATATGCGCCCAAGGCATAACTTAAGACCCTTGCCCCGAGAGTTGTGGAGGAGTGTCCTTCTTAAAAACATATTTTCTATCTGGAAATCAACTAGCCTATGCTAAACAAAATGGCTATCTAAAAATTTTGATTGGATGTGTTTGGGTGAATAATGGACGTGGGGGGGGGGCTAGTTGCCCTCCAATCAGTTTTGACTATCAAAAAGGGCACTAGCCCTTAGAATTTCCAATCAGATGAGTCCCTTTTGAAGTTTCTATGACGACGCCTTCTATAAAAACCTTTATATACCCCAGGACATAACTTAAAACCCTTGTCCTGAGGGTTGTTGGGGAGTGTCCTCCTCAAAGACATATTTTCTATCTGGAAATCAACTACGCTGAACAAAATGGCTACATCAAAATTTTGATTGGAAGTGTTTGGGGGAATGATGGGCGTGGGGGAGGGGCTAGTTCCCCTCCAATCACTTTCGACTATTAATAAGGGAACTAGTTCTTTGAATTTCCAAACGAATGAGCCTGTTTTGAAGTTTCTACGACAACGCCTTCTTATAAATCCTTATATGCCCCTAGGGCATAACTTAAACCCCTTGCCCTGAGGGTTGTGGGGGAGTGTCCTCTGGGGGAGTTTCCTCCTTAAAAATATTTTCTTTTGCCCTCCAATCACTTTCGACTATTAGGGAGGGTTGTGGGAGAGTATCCTCCTCAAAAACATATTTTCTATCTGGAAATCAACTACGCTGAGCAAAAAGGCTATCTCAAAATTTTGATTGGATGTGTTTGGGGGAATGATAGGCGAGGGGGGGGGGGGCTAGCTGCCCTCCAATCACTTTCGACTATTAAAAATGGCACTAGGCCTTTGAATTTCCAATCGAATGAGCCTGTTTTGAAGTTTCTACGACAACACCTTCTATAAAAACCTTACATGCCCCCAGGGCATAACTTAAAAACCTTGCCCTGAGGGTTGTGGGGGAGTGTTCTCCTCAAAAACTTATTTTCTAACTGGAAATCAATTACGCTGAACAAAATGGCTATCTCAAAATTTTGATTGGATGTGTTTGGGGTAATGATGGGCGTGGGGGGGACTAGGTGCCCTCCAATCACTTTCGACTATTAAAAAAGGGCACTAGCCCTTTGAATTACCAATTGAATGAGCCTGTTTTGAAGTTTCTACGACAACGCCTTCTATAAAAACCTTATATGCCCCCAAGGCATAATTTAAAACCCTTGCCCTGAGGGTTGTGTTGGAGTGTCCTCCTCAAAAACATATTTTCTATCTGGAAATAAACTATGCTGAACAAAATGGCTATCTCAAAATTTGATTGGATGTGTTTGGGGGAATGACGGTGTGGGGGGTGGCTAGTTGCCCTCCAATCACTTTTGACTATTAAAAAGGGCACTAGCCCTTTGATTTCCAATCGAATGAGCCTGTTTTGAAGTTTCTACGACAACGCCTTCTATAAAAACCTCATATGCCCCCAGGGTATAACTTAAAACCCTTGCCCTAATGGTCGTGGGGGAGTGTCCTCCTCAAAAACATATTTTCTATTTGGAAATCAACTACGCTGAACGAAATGGCTATAACAAAATTTTGATTGGATGTGTTTGGGGGAATGATGGGCGTGGGGGAGGGGCTAGCTCCCCTCCAATCACTTTCGACTATTTAGAAGGGAACTAGCCCTTTGAATTTCCAATCGAATGATCCTGTTTTGAAGTTTCTACGACAACGCCTTCATATAGATCCTTATGTGCCCCCAGGGCATAACTTAAAACCCTTGCCCTGAGGGTTGTGGGGGAGTGTCCTATGGGGGAGAGTCCTCCTAAAAAACCTATTGTTATCCGGAAATCAACTAGCCTACGCTGAACAAAATGGCTATCTCAAAATTTTTATTGGATGTGTTTGGGGGAATGATGGGCGTGGGGGGCTAGTTGCCCTCCAATCACTTTCAACTATTAAAAAGGGCACTAGCCCTTTGAATTCCCAATCGAATGAGCCTGTTTTGAAGTTTCTACGACAACGACTTATATACAAACCTTATATGCCCCCAGGGCATTACTTGAAACCTTTGCCCTGAGGGCTTTGGGGGAGTGTCCTCCTCAATAACATATTTTCTATCTGCAACTACGCTGAACAAAATGGCTATCTCAAAATTTGGATTGGATGCGTCTGGGGGAATGATGGATTGGGGGGGGGGCTATTTGCCCTCCAATCACTTTCGACTATTAAGAGGGGCACTAGCCTTTTGAATTTCCAATCGAAAGAGCCTGTTTTGAAGTTTCTACGACAATATCTTCTAAAAAAAACTTATATACCCCACGGGCATAACTTAAAACCCTTTCCCGGAGGGTTGCGGGGGAGTGTCCTCCTCAAAAACATATTTTCTATCTGGAAATCAACTACGCTGAACGAAAAGGCTATCTCAAAATTTTGATTGGATGTGTTTGGGGGAATGATAGGCGGGGGGGGGGGGGGCTAGTTACCCTCCAATCCCTTTCGACTATTAAAATTGGTACTAGCCCTTTGAATTTCCAATCGAATGAGCCTGTTTTGAAGTTTCTACGACAACACCTTCTATAAAACCTTTATTTGCCCCCAGGGCATAACTTAAAACCTTTGCCCTGAGGGTTGTGGATGAGTGTTCTCCTCAAAAACTTATTTTCTAACTGGAAATCAACTACGCTGAACAAAATGGCTATCTCAAAATTTTGATAGGATGTATTTGGGGGAATGATGGGCGTGGGGGGGCTAGTTGCCCTCCAATCACTTTTGACTATTAAAAGGGCACTAGCCCTTTGAATTTTCAATCAAATGAGCCTGTTTTGAAGTTTCTACGACAACGTCTTCTATAAAAACCTTATATACCCCAGGGCATAACTTAAAACCCTTTCCCGGAGGGTTGTGGGGGAGTTTCCTCCTCAAAAACATATTTTCTAACCGGAAATCAACTACGCTGAACAAAATGGCTATCTCAAAATTTTGATTGGATGTATTTGGGGGACTGATGGGCGTGGGGGGGGGGGCTAGATGCCCTCCAATAAATTTCGACTATTAAAAGGGCACTAGCCCTTTGAATTTCCAATTGAATGAGCCTGTTTTTGAAGTTTCTGCGACAACGCCGTCTATAAAAACCTTATATGCCCCCAAGGGATAATTTAAAACCCATGCCCTGAGGGTTCTGGGGGAGTGTCCTCCTCAAAAACATATTTTCTATCGGGAAATCAACTATGCTGAACAAAATTGCAATCTCAAAAGTTCGATTGGATGTATTTGGGGGAATGATGGGCGTGGGGGGGGCTAGTTGCCCTCCAATCACTTTCGACTATTAAAAATGGTGCTAGCTCTCTGAATTTCGAATCCAATGAGTCTATTTTGAAGTTTCTACGACAACGCCTTCTATAAAAACCTTATATGCCTCCAGGGCATAACTTAAAACCCTTGCCCTGTGGGGTGTGGGGGAGTGTCCTCCTACAAAAATATATTTTCTATCTTGAAATTAACTACGCTGAACAAAATGGCTATATCAAAATTTAGATTGGATGTGTTTGGGGGAATGATGGGCGTGGGGAAGGGGCTAGTTCCCCTCCAATCACTTTCGACTACTAAGAAGGGAACTATTTCTTTGAATTTCCAATCGAATGAGCCTGTTTTGAATTTTTTATGATATCATTTTCTTATAAATCCTTATGTACCCCCAGTGCATAACTTAAAACCCTTGCCCTAAGGATTTTGGGGGAGTGTCCTATGGGGGATTGTCCTCCTAAAAAACATATTTTCTATCCGGAAATCAACTAGCCTACGCTGAACAAAACGGCTATTTCAAAATTCTTATTTGATATTTTTGAGGGAATGATGGGCGTGGGGGCTAGTTGCCCTCCAATCACTTTCAACTATTAAAAAGGGCACTAGCCCTTTGAATTACCAATCGAATGAGCCTGTTTTGAAGTTTCTACGACAACGACTTATATAAAAACCTTATATGCCCCAAGGCATTACTTAAAACCTTTGCCCTGAGGGCTGTGGGGGAGTGTCCTCCTCAATAACATATTTTCTATTTGAAAATCATCAACGCTGAACAAAATGGCTATCTCAAAATTTGGATTGGATACGTTTGGGGGAATGATGGGCTGGGGGGGCTAGTTGCACTCCAATCACTATCAACTATTAAAAGCGGTACTAGCCCTTTGAATTTCCAATCGAATGAGACTGTTTTGAAGTTTCTACGACAACGCCTTCTATAAAAACCTTATTTGCCCCCAGGGCATAACTTAAAACCCTTGCCATGAGGGATGTGGGGGAGTGTCCTCCTCAAAATCTTATTTTCTATCTGGAAATCAACTACGCTGAACAAAAAGGTAATCTCAAAATATTTATTGGATGTGTTTGGGGGAATGATAGACATGGGGGGGCAAGTTGCCCTCAAATCACTTTTGACTATTAAAAATGGTACTAGCCCTTTGAATTTCCAATCGAAAGACCCTTTTTTGAATTTTCTACGACAGCACCTTTTATAAAAACCGTAGTTGACCCCAGGGCATACCTTAAAACCCTTGTCCGGTGGGTTGTGTGGGAGTATCCTCCTCAAATACTTATTTTCTATCTGGAAATCAACTACGCTGAACAAAAGGGATATCTCGAAATTTTGATTGGATGTATTTGGGGTAATGATGGGCGTGGGGGGGGGGCTAGATGCCCTCCAATGACTTTCGACTATTAAATGAGCACTAGCCCTTTGAATTTCCAATCGAATGAGCCTGTTTTGAAGTTTTTTTCGACAACGACTTCTATAAAAACCTTATATGCCCCCAAGGCATAATTCAAAACCCTTGCCCTGAGGGTTGTGGGGGAGTGTCCTCCTCAAAAACATATTTTCTATCTGGAAATCAATTATGCTGAACAAAATGGCTATCTCAAAATTTTGATTGGATGTGTTTGGGGGAATGATAGGCGTGGGGGGCTAGTTGCCCTCTAATCACTTTCGACTAATAAAAAGGGTACTAGCCCTTTGAATTTCCAATCGAATGAGCCTGTTATGAAGTTTCTACGACAACGCCTTCTATAAAAATCTTATATACCCCCAGGGCATAACTTAAATCCCTTGCCCTTAGGGTTGTGAGGGAGTGTCCTCCTCAAAAACATATTTTCTATCTAGAAATCAACTACGCTGAAGAAAATGGCTATCTCAAAATTTTGATTGGATGTGTCGAGGGGAATGATGGGCGTGGGGGAGCTAGTTGCCCTCCAATCACTTTCGACTATTAAAAAGGGCACTAGCCACTCCAATTTCCAATCGAATGAGCCCTTTTCGAAGTTTCTAAGACAACGCTTTCAATACGAAGTGCCCGGTTGGAGAAAAAAGACATTGTGCCCACATCGTTCTTTACTTAGGCAGTGCTAGCGCGAAGCCTATGATTCCAACCGTATAAGTTGTTTTGCATTTTGTCCAGAATTGATAGCATTATTAGCGGTATCTAATAATGAAAGTTATATCATTATCATAGGGCTGAAACAAAGCTTGATAAAATTCATATTTTTAATTGGATTGTATGAAGGGGATAAAAGAGTTAAAAGTTTGTACCAGATAAGGTAAGTCTGAGAGGATGATATGTCTTAGGCAACTTGACATAAATTTTAGAATAACATCACTGGTATCAATCTATGGAAACGGTTAGCGATGTCAAGAAGATTTTGTGACTTAACTTGGCTTTACATCTTAGGTGACTTATGAAAACTTTAATATTTTCTTGGGAGGTGGGGGATGATTCAAGGTCTCATTGGGTACATTCTTATACCCTTCTTTTTCAAAATTAGCTAGTGGCAATATTAAACAATGTAGGCAACTTATGGAAAATTTAATATTTTTTAGGGAGATGGGGGATGATCCCAGGCCTCATTGGGTATATTCCTATGCCCTTCTTTTTCAAAATTAGCTGGTGGAAATATTAAACAATGTAGGCGACTTATGAAAAGCTTATTATTTTTTTAGGGAGGTGGGGGATGATCCAAGGCCACATTGGGTACATTTTTGCATCTCGTCCAGAATTGATTGCATTATTAGCGGTATCTAATAATGATAAAAAGTTATATCAAATTTACAGGGGTGAAACAAAGCTCCTTATATCATATTTACAGGAGTGAAACAAAGCTCGATAATATTCATATTTTTAATTGGATTGTATGAAGAGATAAAAGAGTTAAAAGTGCGTACCAGTTAAGGTAAGTCTGAGGGGATGATAAGTCTTAGACAATGTGACATAAATGTTAGAATAACCTCACTGGCATGGGGGTAGGGAGGGGGGCAGGGGGGCAGCAGCCCCCCCCCTAGACCTTCAAATTTACATTAGATATGGCTAAAAAAGCAGATGGTTGGAAAAGCAGTTGATGAAAGGCCCTCCATCACACTATCGACTGCCCCCCTAGACATTATGCTGCCTACGCCCATGATCACTGGTATCAATCTATGGAAACGGTTAGCGATGTCAAGAAGATTTTGTGACTTAACTTGGCTTTACTTCTTAGGTGACTTAGGAAAACTTTAATACTTTTTAGGGAGATGGGGGATAATTCAAGGGCTCATTGGGTACATTCTCATGCCCTTCTTTTTCAAAATTAGCTAGTGGAAATATTAAACAATGCAGGCAACTTATAAAAACTTTAATATTTTGTTTTAGGGAGGTGGGAGATGATCCAAGGGCTCATTGGATACATTCCTATGCCCTTCTTTTTCAAAACTAGCATGTGGAAATATTAAACAATGTAGGCGACTTATAAAAACTTTAATATTTTTTAGAGAGGTGAGGGATGATTCAAGAGCTTATTGGGCACATTCCTATGCCCTTCTTTTTCAAAATTAGCCAGTGGAAATATTAAACAATGTAGGCGACTTATGAAAACTTTAATATATTTTGGGGGGTGGGGGTGATCCAATAGCTCATTTGGTATATTCCTATGCCCTTCTTTTTCAAAATTATCTAGTGGAAATAGTAAACAATGTAGTCAACTTATGAAAACTTTAATACTTTTTAGTGAGGTGGGGGATGATTCAAGGGCTCATTGGGTACATTTTTATGCCATTCATTTTCAAAATTAGCTAGTGGAAATGTTAAACAATGTAGGCGACTTATGAAAACTCTAATATTTTTTTAGAGGCGAGGGATAATCCAAGGGTTCATTGGGTACATTCCTATGCCCTTCTTTTTCAGAATACTGATTTTTTTGGACTTGGAATTTTCTTATGAATCTTAAGACGACATGAAATATGCTTGCGGCTTTACCAACCGTACTCTATGCTTGCTCACAGACACAACTTGGCTTTCCCAGTGGCACTGTATGACATATTATCGACACTACAAGGTTTATTGCATTTTTTTGGTCATTAATCATTATACTGTGGAAGGATAACACATAAGTCGTATCTTTAAAAAAGTGAAGATGAAGCATTTCAAAAAAGTGTGTTCACATGATAGTGTTATTGTAGCATTGAATGCTGACAAGGAGAAGTATTTGAACTATGATACAAGAACAAGTGGTAGTACTATTGGAAATGTATGCGTGCATTTTCATGACAGTAAGGAATTAAATTTCTTTGGAGTACCAAAAAAATTCAACTCTGATGATGGTGGATATGCGAGATTGAGATCCCCGGAGATGATTTCACTCAAAGAGAATGTCAACATAAAAATAATAGTTGATGATGAGGGGCATCTTCTTGCTAGTGCTTGTGGGAACATGTTACCCAGTGTTACACCTCATCGTCATCTTTCGGGCATTATAATTCAACGGAAGATCAAAAGAAGACAATCATACTCTTCTACTAATATCATAAACCATATCTTGTCTACGTGCAGGTACTGTTACCTGTGTAAAAATAATGTGGTAATAGACAGTGAAATTGCTGGAAAAATAAGAAGGGCATTGGCAGAAAATATCACCAAAGAATATACAGATGAATCGATGAAAAACAAAGTGCCAACAATCATTATTACTACTATTGATAATAAAGTGAATGAACATAATAATAGCAAATACGAAATGTATATTGAACATTTAGGTGACACCCCAGTAAAAATAGTGTACGACACGAAATGCAGTAAAGATTATTTTACTGATTATGAACTAAGAGAAGACAATAGCTACAGCATCAAGAGAGAACATAATCAAGTATTTTATCTAACAGATCCAAAATTTCCAAAGTTGTTCAATTACATTAATAATGTGTAATAATGTATGCAACATATTTTTTATGTTAATATTCTACATGTCATTATTTCATTAAAAATATTTTATGCATTCCTTTGAAAAATTCCCATTGTTTTTCGGGTATGCTAGAACGTCAAACGTTTAGAAGGAAACTGTAAGTAACAAAATCTTTCTTGAATTCACCTCTTGGTTACATAATACAGAACTTTCATTCAATAACTTATGAAAAATTGTAAGTAAGTAACAAACTCTTTCTTGAATTCAACTGTTGGATACACAATACAGAATTTTCATTCAAGAAATTATGAAAAATTGTAAGTAAATATGAAACCCTTTTTTGAATTCACCTCCTGGATACACAATACAGACATTTCATTCAAAAAATTTTGAGAAAATTGAAAGTAAGTAACAAAATCTTTCTTGAATTCAGCTCTTGGATACACAATACAGAAATTTCATTCAAGAAATTATGAAAACATTGTAACGAAGTAACAAACTCTTTATTGAATTTGCCTCTTGGATACACAATAAAGACATTTCATTCAAGGAATTATGAAAAAATTGTAAGTAAGTAACAAACTCTTTCCTGAATTCACCTCTTTGATTCACAATACAGAAATTTCATTCAAAAAATTATGAAAAATTGTAAGTTAGTAACGAACTCTTTCTTGAACTCACCACTTGGATACACAAATAGAAAAATTTCATTCAAGAAATTATGAAAAAATTGTAAGTAAGTAACAAACTCTTTCTTGAATTCACCTCTTGGATACACAATACAGAAATTTCATTCAAGAAATTATGAAAAATTTTTAATTAAGTATCAAACTCTTTCTTGGATTCGCCTCTTGGATACACAATACAGAAATTTCATTCAAGAAATTATGAAAAAATGTAAGTAAGTAGCAAACTCCTTCTTGAATTGACCTCTTGGATACACAATACAGAAATTTCATTCAAGAAATAACGAAATAACTGTAAGTAAGTAACCAACTGTTTCTTGAATTCACCTCTTGGATACACAATACAGAAATTTCAATCAAGAAACTATGAAAAAATTGTAAGTAACAAACTCTTTACTAAATTCACCTCTTGGATGCAAAATACAGAAATTTCATTTAAGTAAGTAACAACTCGTCCTTGAATTTAATTCTTGCATACACAATACAGACATTTATTCGAGAAATTATGAAAAAATTGCAAGTAAGTAAAAAACTCTTTCGTGAATTTGCCTCTTGGATACACAATACAGAAATTTCATTCAAGAAATTATGAAAAATTGTAAGTAAGTAACAAACTCTTTCTTGAATTCACTCATGGATACACAATACAGAAATTTTATTCAAGAAATTATGAAAAATTTTTAAGTAAGTATCAAACTCTTTCTTGAATTCGCCTGTTGAATACACAATACAGAAATTTCATTCGAAAATTTATGAAAAAAATTGTAAGTAAGTAGCAAACTCCTTCCTGAATTCACATCTTGGATACACAATACAGAAATTTCATTCAAGAAATAACGAAAAAATTGTAAGTAAGTAACCAACTGGTTCTTGAATTCACCTCTTGGATGAACAATACAGAATTTCATTCAAGAAATTATGAAAAAATTGTAAATAAGTAACAAACTGTTTCTTGAATTCGCCTCTTGGACACACAAAACGGAAATTTTATCCAGAAAATTATGAGAAAATTGTAAGTAAGTAACAAACTCTTTCTTGAATTCACCTCTTGAACACACAAATACCGAAATTTCATTCAAGAAACTATGAAAAAATTGTAAGTAACTTACAAACTCTTTCCTGAATTTGCCTCTTGGATATACTATACAGAAATTTCACTCAAGAAACTATGAAAAAATTTTAAGTAAGTAACAAACTCTTTCTTGAATTCAACTCATGGATACGCAATACAGAAATTTCATTCAAAAAATTAAGAAAAAATTGTCAGTAAGTATCAAACTCTTTCTTGAATTTGCATCTTGGAAACAATACAGACATTTCATTCATGAAATTATGAAAAAACTGTAAGTAAGTAACACACTCTTTCTTGAATTCACCTCCTGTATTCACAATACAAAATTTCATTAAAGAAGTTATGAAAAATTTGTAAGTAACTAACAAACTCTTTCTTGAATTCGCCTCTTGGATACACAATACAAAAATTTCTCTCAAGAAATAATGAAAAATTGTAAGTAAGTAACGAACTCTTTCTTGAATTCACCTGTTGGACACACAACATGGAAATTTCATCCAGGAAATTGTGAGAAAATTGTAAGTAAGTAAAAAAATCTTTCTTGAATTCACCTCTTGGCTACACAACACGGATATTTTATTCATGAAATTAAGAAAAATTGTAAGTAAGTAACAAACTCTTTCTTGAATTCACCACTTGGATAACCAATACCGAAATTTCATTCAAGAAATTATGAAAATATTGTAAGTAACTAACAAACTCTTTCCTGAATTTGCCTCTTGGATATACAATACAGAAATCTCATTGAATAAATTATGGAAAATTGTAAGTAACTAAAAAACTCTTTCTTGAATTCACCTCATGGATACACAATACAGAAATTCCATTCAAGAAATTATCAAAAATTGTAAATAAGTTTCAAACCCTTTCTTGAATTCGCCTTTTGGATACACAATACAGAAATTTCATTCAAGAAACTATGAAAAAATTGTACGTAAGTAGCAAACTCCTTCTTGAATTCACCTTGAAATATCTGTATTGTGTATCCAAGAGGTGAATTCAAGAAACAGTTGGTTACTTACTTACAATTTTATCATAACTTCTCGAAAGAAATGTCTTTATTGTGTATTCAAGAGGTGAATTCAAGAAAGAGTTTGTTACTTACTTACAATTTTTTTCATAATTTTTCGAAAGAAATGTCTGTATTGTGTATCCAAGAGTTGTTTTCAAGGACGAGTTGTTACTTACTTACAATTTTTTCATAATTTCTTGAATGAAATTTCTGTATTGTATATCCAAGCGGCAAATTCAGGAAAGAGTTTGTTAGTTACTTACAATTTTTCCCTAATTTTTTTTTTGAAATTTCGGTACTGTGTGTCCAAGTGGTGAATTGAAGAAAGAGTTTGTTACTTACTTACAATTATTCCTAGTTTCTTGAATTAATTTTCTATGTTGTTCATTCATGGGGTGAATACAACAAAGAGTTTGTTACTTACTTTCAATTTTCTCATAATTTCCTAGATGATATTTCCGTGTTGTGTGTCAAAGAGGAAAATTCAAGAAAGAGTTTGTTACTTACTTACAATTTTTCATAATTTCTCGAATAAAATTTCTGTATTATGTATTCAAAAGGTGAATTCAAGAAAGAGTTTGTTAGTTACTTACAATTTTTCTATAATTTCTTGAATGAAATTTCTGTATTGTGAATCCAAGAGGTGAATTCAAGAAAGAGTTCCTTACTTACTTACAATTTTTTCATAGTTTCTTGATTGAAGTTTCTGTAATGTTTATTCAAGGGGTGAATTCAAGAAACAGTTGGTTACCTACTTACAGTTTTTTCATAGTTTCTCTAATGAAATGTCTTTATTGTGTATTCAAGAGGTGAATTCAAGAAAGAGTTTTTTTCTTACTTAAAATTGTTTTATAATTTCTCGAATGAAATGTCTGTATTGTGTATCCAAGAGGCCAATTCAAGGACGAGTTTTTACTTACTTACAATTTTTTCTTAATTTCTCGAATGAAATTTCTGTATTTTGCATCCAAGAGGTGAATTTAGGGAAGATTTTTTTACTTACTTACAGTTTTTTGATAATTTCTTGAATGAAATGTTTATATTGTGTATCCAAGAGGCAAATTGAATAAAGAGTTTGTTACTTACTTATAATTTTTTCATAATATCTTGAATGAAATTTCTGTATTGTGTATCCAACAGGTAAATTCAAGAAAGAGTTTGTTACTTACTAACAGTTTTTCATAATTTATTGATTGAAAATTCTGTATTGTGTATCCAGGAGTGAAATTCAAGAAAGAGTTTGTTACTTATTTACAATTTTTCATAATTTATTGATTGAAAATTCTGTATTGTGTATCCAGGAGTGAAATTCGAGAAAGAGTTTATTACTTACTTTCAATTTTGTCATAATTTCCTAGATGAAATTTCCGTTTTGTGTTTCCAAAAGACGAATTCAAGAAAGAGTTTGTTACTTACTTACAATCTTTTATAATTTCTTGAATGAAATTTCTGTATTGTGTATCCAAGAGGTGAATTCAAGAAAGAGTTTCTTATGACTTTATTAAAAATCAAATACTATTAATAAAATCAGATGTATTTTAAACTTGGATGTTCCTGTTTTTGAAAACTGAAAACTCTCTCTGGCTGGGCGTCTGGACGGGGTGTTTGCTTGTCGATGGAGGTTTTCGAGTTAAAAAATTCTGCTCATATCTCTCTCAGACTTTAGTAAAAGTTCTTTTAACCTATCTCATTTTCTAAAATGTCCCCTATGAGCCTGTTTGTAGCAGTAATATCTATATTTTGGAAAATTTATATTCATACATCTCCAGCTTCTATATTAGATATTCTAAACGTTTGACGTTCTACCATACCTTAAAAATAATGCATACCCGACAAGACATACATTACTATACATTACTAATGTCATTGAACAACTTTGAACATTTTGGATCTGTTCCATGAAAAACCTCATCATTTTCTCTCTTGATGCTGTAGCTATCGTCTTCTCTTAGTTCGTAATCAGTAGAATAATCATTATTCCATTTTGTGTCATACACTATTTTTACTGGTTTCACCTAAATGTTCAAAATACATTTCGGCTTTGCTATTATTAGGTTCATTGACTATATGATCAATAGTAGTAATAAAGTTTGTTGGCACTTTGTTTTTCAAAGATTCATCTTTATATTCCTTACTGATATTTTCTGCCAAAGTCCTTTTTATTTTTCCAGCAATTTCATTGTCTATTACCACATTATTTTTACACGGGTACCAGTTAGACAAAATATTCCAATTAGACAAGATATGGTTTATGATATTTGTAGAAGAGTATGTCTGTCTTTTTTTTATCTTCCGTTGAATGCTAATACCCGAAAGCTGACAATGCGGTTAAACACTGGGTAAAATGTTACCACAAGCACTAGCAAGAAGATGCCCCTCTTTATCAACTATTATTTTTATATTGGCATTCTCTTTGAGTTGAATCATCTCCAGAGATCTCAATCTCGCATATCCACCATCATAAGAGTTGAGTTTTTTTAGTAATCCAAAGAAATTTAATTCCTTACTGTCATGACAATGCAAGCTCACATTTCCAATAGTGCTACCACTTGTATTTCTTTCATAGTTCAAATACTTCTCCTTGTCAGCATTCAACGCTCCAATACTACTATCATGTGAACACACTTTTTTAAAGTGCTTCATCTTCACTTTTTTAAAGATACAACTTATGTGTTTATCCTTTCATTGTACAATGAATAATGACCAAAAAACATGCAATAAACTAGGTAGTGTAGATAACCTGCCATACAGTACCACTGGGAAAGCTGCGCCGTGTCTATGAACAAGCATAGAGTACGATTGGTACAGCCGCAGGCATATTTCATGTTATTTTAAGACTCATAAAAAAATTCCAAGTCCAAAAAAATCCGTTTTTTGGAAAAGAAGTGCATTGGAATGTACCCAATGAGCCCTTAGATCATCCCTCACCTCCCTGAAAAAATATTGAAGTTTTCATAAGTCACCTAAATTGTTTAATATTTCCACCAGCTAATTTGAGAAAGAGGAGCATAAGAATGTATTCAATGAGCCCTTAGATCATCGTTCACCTCCCTAAAAAAAAATAAAAGTTTTCATCAGTAGCCTACATTGTTTAATATTTCCACTAGCTAATTTTGAAAAAGAAGGGCATAAGAATGTACACAATGAGCCCTTGAATCATCCCCCACCTCCTAAGTAATTTTTAAGGTTTCCAAAGTCACCTAAATTGTTTTATATTTCCACCTGCTATTCTTGAAAAAGAAGGACATAGGAGTGTACCCAATGAGCCCTTGGAGCACCCCCCACCTACCTAAAAAATATTAAAGTCCTCATAAGTCGCCTACATTGTTTAATATTTCCAATAGCTAATTTGAAAAAGAAGGGAATAAGAATGTACCCAATGAGCCCTTGAAACATCCCCCACCTCCCCCAAAAAATTAAAGTTTTCATAAGTCGCCTACAATGTTTAATATTTTCACCAGCTAATCAGAGGCAAAGCTGTAGCGTTGCCTATAGTAAAGGCAATACGGCTCCAATGTTTTATCATTAATTTTTTTTCCCCAGAGGCACTTCATATGGAAGGGGTCGTCGTAGAAGCTTCAAAGGGGGATCATTTGATTGGAAATCGAGAGTTCTAGTGCCCTTTTTAATAGTCGAAAATGATTGGAGGCCAACTAGCCCCCCCATGCCCATCATGCCCCCAAACACATCCAATCAAAATTTTGAGATAGCCATTTTGTTAGGCGTAGTTGATTTCCAGAGAGGAAATATGTTTTGAGGAGGATACTCCCCCACAACCCTCAGGGCAAGAGTTTTAAGTTATGCCCTGGGGGCATATAAGGTTTTTATAGAAGGTGTTGTCGTAGAAACTTCAAAACAGGCTCATTCGATTGGAAATTAAAAGGCTATTGCCCTCTTTAACAGTCAAAGGTGATTGGAGGGCAACTAGCCCCCCACCCACCCCACACCCATCAATTATCAAAACACTACCAAAAAAAATTTTGAGATAGTTATTTTGTTCAGCGTAGTTGATTTCCAGATAGAAAATATGTTTTTGAGGAGGACACTCCCCCAGAACCTTCAGGGCAAGGGTTTTAAAATATGACCTGGGGGCATATTAGGTTTTTATAGAAGGCGCTATCGTAGAAACTTCAAAAAAGGCTCATTCGATTGGAAATTAAAGAGCTAGTGCCCTTTTTAATAGTCGAAAGTGATTGGCGGGCAACTAGCCCCCTTCCCCACGCCCATCATTACCCCAAACACATCCAATCAAAATTTTGAGATATCTATTTTGTTTGGCGTAGTTGATTTCCAGATAGAAAATATGTTTTTAGGAGGATACTCCCCCACAACCCTCAGGGCAAGGGTTTTAAGTTATGCCCTGGGGGCATATAAGGTTTTTATAGAAGGTGTTGTCATAGAAAGTTCAAAAAAGGCTCATTCGATTGGAAATTCAAAGGAATAGTGCCCTGTTTAATAGTCAAAGTGATTGGAGGGCAAATAGCCCCCCCCCCGACGCCCATCATTTCCCCAAACACATCCAATCAAAATTTTGAGATAGCCATTTTTGTTCAGCGTAGTTGATTTCCAGATTGGAAATATATTTTTGAGAAGGACACTCCCCCAAAACCCTCAGGGCAAGGGTTTTAAGTTATGCCCTGGGGAAATATAAGGTTTTTATAGAAGGCGTTGTCGTAGAATTTCAAAACGGCCTCATTCGATTAGAAATTAAAGGGCTAGTGCCCTTTTTAATAGTCGAAAGTGATTGGAGGGCAACTAGCCCCCCCCCCCACGCCCATCATTTCCCCAAACACATCCAATCAAACTTTTGAGATAGCCATTTTGTTCAGTGTAGTTGATTTCCAGACAGAAAATATGTTTTTGAGGAGGACACTCCCCCACAACCCTCGGGGAAAGAGTTTTTAGTTATGCCCTGGGGGTATGTAAGGTTTTTATTGAAGGCGTTGTCGTAGAAACTTCAAAACAGGCACATTAGATTGGAAATTCAAAGGGTTAGTGTCCTTTTTAATAGTCAAAAGTGATTTGAGGGCAACTAGCCCCCCCCCACACCCGTCATTCCCCTAAACACATCCAATAAAAAATTTTAGATAGCCATTTTGTTCAGCGTAGTTGATTTCTAGATATAAAATATGTTTTTGAGGATGACAATCCCCTACAACCCTCAGGGCAAGGGTTTTAAGTTATGCCCTGGGGGCATATAAGGTTTTTATAGAAGCGGGTTCGTAGAAACATCAAAAAAGGCTCATTCGATTGGAAATTCCGAAGGCTAGTGTCCTTTGTAATAGTCGACGGTGATTTGAGGGCAACTAACCCCCCTCTCACGCCCACCTTTTCCCCAAACACATCCAATCAAAATTTTAAGACAGCCATTTTATTAAGCGTAGTTTTAAGTTCTGGAAATTAGTTCTTTGAGGATTAAAACTCCCCCAAAGCCCTCAGGGCAGGGGTTGTAATTTAAGGATTCTCCGAATCCTTCATATTATTTCTTATGAAAGGGATGCTCGTATAAACTTTAGAGAGGGCTCATTTGATTGAAAATTGAAACTTCTTGTTCACTTTTTAAGAGTCAAAAGAGATTGAAGGGCAACTAGCCCCTCTCCCTCCTCCACGCCCTAAATGCATAAGATAGAAATTTGAGATAGACATTTTGTTAAAATAGTTCAAAGTTCTGATAACAAAAAACTCCGGTTTCAACACAGCCCACCAGGGCCCAGGAGTAGGCGTTGTAAGTTATGCCCTGGGGCATAACTTATTAAGGGGGGTTTATAACTTATGGGAAATAGTTTCGGAGACCAATCTGCCTTTCCATGGCGATAAATAAAAGTTCAAATAGGGAGAAAATCCTTTTAATAGACAGTGATGATGATAACAGTGATAGAAATTCACAAAAATACCAGATATTTCGGTCACATATACAGTGACCGTCATCAGTAGTAAAACTAAATAGCTTCCGCCTTTGCTTTGAAAAGAATTAGAGAATTAAACAATATGTAGTTTTATTTGATTTAGTATATAAACTTTTGTTTTAAATTGTTTTAGTTTAGTTTGACTACTGATAACGGTCACTGTATATGTGACCGGAATATCTGGTATTTTTGTGAATTTCTATCACTGTTATCATCATCACTGTCAATTAAAAGGATTTTATCCCTATTTGAACTTTTATTTAACTTATGGGAAGGGATCGTGTATGGGATGAACACATAGGAAATCTATTATAATTATCCAATTATAAGGTTAAAATACATACTCTGTGATAGATGCAAAATTGGTTTGGCACACAAAATCCTATTAAGGTCAATTCCAAACAGTCGTGATCCCTTTGTGTCAGCAAGTGAAATAGTCTAAACCCCCTTATTGGAGCTATTTTTTCAATCCATTCATTGTTGTCAATTGCTTGCCACAAGTTATGCAAGCTGTCTATTGTTCATATATAAGGTTTTTATCAAGGAGGTAATCGTATAGACTTTGAAAAAAGCCTCATTCGATTTAAATTGAAAGTTCTAGATCCGTTTTTTAAAGTCTAGAATAATCGGACTGTAAGCACCACCCCCCATGTCATAAAAACTTGAAACTTTTTGCAATCAAAAACGAACAAAAATTAATAAAAAAAAACTTTCCAAAAAATAGTTTTTTCAAAGAAAAGTAAAGGCCATTTTAAACTTAAGCTTAGGAGATACAAATACCTGTTAAAATTCAAACTCACAACGACCAGAAATTAATATTAAAGAATAAATGAAACCCAAAACAAACAGAAATTAAATAAACAATCATAACAAAAAACATACAACAAGTGATAATATAAATGAATAGATAGATCTTAAAGCGAGTAATGCTTCTATTGAATAAGAAAATCAAGCTTAAAACGAAAACAAATATTTTGCTATTGAAGTATAAATGAAACTGAAAACGAACAGAAATTAAATGAACAATCAATGCAAACAAACATACAATATACATTAATGTAAATAAATAAATAAATCTTAAAACGAGTGAAACTTAAATTGAATAAGCAAATCAAGTTTGAATAGAATAAAAAAAACTACAAACAAGAGTTTGGGTATCGTCTCACTGTAGAAGCCTAAAACCTACTGCGTCATTGGCGCTTTACTGAAAACGAATTATATTACAAATGTTTTCTTTTGTACTTAATATTGAAAATAAATATTAAAATTACAGTAAAAGTTTGAACTGATGAGCGTTTAGCAATTAATATCATTATGCATCAAATATTCAGTTTAATTTATTAGTTCTTTTCAATATTGGTCAAGACAAATATTGTTTCACTACAAGCAAAATTTGGATACTGCCCCCATCTTTAACTGTAAAAACCTAAAGCCTTCTGCGTCATTGGTGCTTCACTGAAAACGAATTACTCGTATATTACAAATTTATTATTTTCCAGTTCTTACAGCATTGAAAATGAAAATAAAAATTACAGTGAAAAAAAATCTTTAACTGATGGATCTTTCAACCATTAATATCATTATATGTCTAATATTCAATTTGATTTTGTTTATACTTTCCAAGAATGTTCAAGACTCATATAGTTTTGCCATTTTTTTAACTCTGCCATTTTTTGGAACTAATCGTGTTAGTTTGTTATGAAAACATTCTATGGCTTTTAGGCATTTCTTTTTTAGTGAAAAGCTGCACCTCAAACTTTGTGGAACATTCATTTTCTTGCATGAAACACCAAAATACAATAAAATGTCAAGTTTCGGAGTGTTCCACCACTCGCAAGCAAGTGTCATTGGTGTTTTTGAATCTGCATGGTCAATTTAGGGGTTGGAGGGTAGGCTAACTCTCGTAGCAGCCCCATTCCGTCGTTGTATGGTTCACATTTTCAACACCTGGCGTCCGGACTATCATATAATCTACCAAGCATACAACTACCCCAAATCAGTATCAATAAATAAATGAAATCCAAAACAAACAAAAAATAAAATAAATATTAGAGTCAAACTCAAAAGGAGCATAAATTAATGTGAGTAAGGTTCAAAACCCCTATGCTTTCTAAAAGCCAGAATACAATTTGTACTTTACTGAAAAAAAATTCAAATGAGTTTACTAAAAAAGAATGTGCATTGTCAATTTAATATACATATGCTGATATTTATTCCCTAAAATCTTAATTAATTTTTGATTTCTTAATGTTACAAAAGTGAAAATATTTCAAAGAATTGTTTTCAGTAAAGTGCCAATGACGCAGTAGGTTTTAGGCTTCTGCAGTGAGACGATACCCAAACTCTTGTTTATAGTTATTTTTATTTGATTCAAACTTGATTTGCATATTCAATTTAAGTTTCACTCGTTTTAATATTTATTTATTTATTTACATTAATATATATTGTATAATTGTTCGCATTGATTGTTCATTTAATTTCTGTTCGTTTTAAGTTTCATTTATACTTTAATAGAAAAATATTTGTTTTCGTTTTAAGCTTGATTTTCATATTCAATCTAAGCATTACTCGCTTTAAGATGACAAACAACTTATATGGTTGGAATCATAAAAAAAACAGATAATGCGTAGGTTGATTTCGACAACATCCTATTGCATAAATTCAAGGTAAATTCATTGGAGGTCAAGTGACGTAACCTCGTTCCGGCAGTAGTCTAGCTCTCTGATTTGCCTAAATGGTCGTGTGATCTTGTACGCTGTGAAATCAATAATGGGTTCCTACTTTAAACAGCCCCTGTGTTACAATTTTAGTAGACAGTCAAATTTAGCTTAAAGAGTAAGGTACTGAGGAGGGGGCAATCCTTCTTATATGGTATAGTTTCTGTTTTTTTTCCAAATAATGCCGGTAAATCTGGCTCACCCTCAATGAAAATAGGGGAAATTCCGTGAGGGGAAATTTCCCCTCACGGAAAACTCCTCGGTGAAAATTTCATACAACGTAAAGTGTACCCCCTTCCATAAAAATCCCTCCAGACAGGTCCTTCCTTGCTGAGAATCCCCCCCTCTCAGTAAGATTGCTTGTGGACGATTCACCCTGAAAAATTCTCCTTAGCATTCTTTCATTGGAATACGACTTTAACCTCTAGTCGGTTTCTCGATCACTCCAGAAATACCCCCTTAAGTGGAAATTATTTCCCAGAAAACAAAACGCACGGAAAAAAGCCGCCGGATAATTTCCCCGGAACAACTCCATATAAAAAATTTGGCAAAGAGAGTATAAGACAATTAAAAAGAATTTTGTATAGTAATTCTGTCAAAACTGTAACATTTCCCCTAGAATATTCACTCCTCAGAAATTTCTCTCTCAAAGGAAGATTCTCCCCTTAGAAATTCACTCTAAATACAACCCTCTTAAAAAAAGGGCTATATACTTCTCGATAACAAATACTATATTATCATTGTTATTATTATTTTTTGTTTATTACCCGTCAAAAAGGTACAAGAGACGGAGTATCAGAAAAAAAAAAGAAAAACAAAAAAAAAACACACATCGAATAAATTAAAAAGACGAGAAACAAAACCTCAATTATACACTGCACTGCAGGTACTTAAGAAATTTTACTTTTTAAACATTTTAAACTCCCAAGTACTGAACAAACATAAGCATTATGAGCATCGTTGCATCAAGCCGCAATTGGTAAAAAAAATAAACCCAAATAATCCAAATAATTATTAGTGAATTAAAAAAACAACAAAAAAACAGGAAATAATCGTATCAACTAGTCTAAATATGACAAGAGACAGTAAAAAGACTAAATATAACAAGAGACTAAATATGACAAGATACAGGCAAACAAAATTAAATGCACAGCGATTCACTGCCTTAGCAAATAGTACCAAGGGTGGGAAGAAACTTTCTCGTAGTACCGTTTAGTTTGTTCAACTATAAAATTTTTAACAAGGTGCAAATTTCTTGTCCATGGCGGGAGCCGTAAAAAGAACTTCGCATGCTTAAAAAACGCGGATCTGAGCTTTGTTTTCTCTGGCTCGGGAAAAATTCCCCAAAATGTGCCTAGGTCCTGGAAATAGGGAAGAGATACTGCGTTATAAAGTCGAGCCAGAATTAAACGGTTTAAACAGATTTTAGATGAAACTACTCTACTGTAAGCAAAAGCCAGGCGTTTACGGAGATGATCAATAAGAAGGGAGCGGATAGTTTTGAGATCCTTTCCAATTGGTAAACCAAGGTAAATAATTTTGGGGACAGGGGCTACAGACAGTTCTCCCAGCCGCACAGACAAGACCTCTACTTGGCGCCAGTTATCCGACTTAACAGAAGAATATCCGACTTCTGCGGGTTAAAGTCAAGGAAAATGCGACTGTAATTTGATTGTAGTGTGCAGAAGTTTGGTCTCTGTACCTGCGACTGTGCGGCTGGGGTTCAGAATGTCATCGGTGTAAGCTATCATTGTAACGTCTATGCCACGAGCTATGCGTGTTGTCTCGATAGTAGACTGTGGTTCAATAATACAACTATTAAAGACACAAGGAGATGTGACTGATCCTTGTTGAGCATCCTTTTTTACTGGGACAACAGGATTCCCTCGGTAGGACAGCATTACGTCTGGTGTGTATTCAGTGAGGGCTCGACCATGGCCAGGAAGAAGGAGTTCAGCCTGTAGGTGGTCATATATGTCTTTAATGGGTAGTAGGATGTCCTTCTGTGCACCTTTCTTTCCCATATCCAGAATGAGTTGGTCATGGAGAAGTGAGTCGTAGACACGGTGGACGTCATGTAGACCTATAACAATGTTTTTCCTTTGATCCTTCAGTGTCAATCAAGACTGAAGCCAAAGCAGAAATGGCGTGGCCGCAACCAAGACCCTTCTGGAACCAAAATTGAGAAGGGGGAGTCCAGCATTTTTCCTGGATTTCATCAATGACCAAAAGTTCAAAGACTTTACAAAGCGTTGGTGCCACTGTGATCGGTCTGAACGAAGCACATTCCAAAGTACTTTTCCATTTCTTCAGGACTTGCCTAAGCGACCCAGTACTGAATACCGATGGTACGAATCCAGTGGTGAAGATCATCTGAAAGAGAAGAGTTAGGTGTCCCATGAAAGTCGGGCTGCCATGGCTAAGGTGAAGGGTGGATACTCGGTCAATGCCAGCCGACTTTTTCTTTTTCAACCGTTGGATCGCGGACACCAGCTGAGATTGGGTAACTAGGAAATCTATATCTGGAATTAATGAGAGGAGGGATGAAAGTTTTTCTTGAACAGAAATGTTAAGATCCTGTTTTGGGGCTGAAAACTCATCAAGGTAATAGTTTATCCATGTTAAAGATGGGATATCTGACTCGGGACCTGCTGACTCCTTCTTATCAAAAATTTTCCATAACAGATTAGGATTTTTAATTAATTTTTCAGAAAGCTCAGATTTCAACTGCGTGCTGTGACGAGCAAGTTCCTTCCCAAACCTACGCTTAGATGCAACTCTAATTTCTTTAACTACTCCTGAGCGTGGTTATATATAACCTGAGCATTATTATATATAAACAATGGGCAAAGTTCACAATTTGTAGCCTTTCCCCCGGGGACTGTGGCTGGTCATTTTACACCTAAAGACATAGTTATTAGATTTTTCGACTATGCTGAACAAAACGGCTATCTAAAAATTTGGATTCGGTGACTTTAGGAAACAATTAGCGTGGGAGGGGCCCTAGTTGCCCTCCAATGTGTTTGGTCACTTTTAATTTCCGTTCGAATGAGCCCTCTCATGATATTTTGGGGCCAATGGGTTGATACCATTACCCCTGGAAAAAACAACAACAAATAAACACGCATTCGTGATCTTTCTTCTGGCAGAAAAAAATACAAAATTCAACATTTTTGTATATAGGAGCTTGAAACCTCTACAATAGGGTTATCTGACACGCTGAATCTGATGGCGTGATTTTCATTGAGTTGCTATTACTTTTAGGGGGTGTTTGCCACCTTTTTCGAAAATAGGGCAAATATTCTCAGGCTCTTAACTTTTGATGGGTGACACTAAACTTCATGAGATTTATATATTTAAAATCAGCGTAAAAATCAAATTCTTTTGATGTATCTATTGGTATAAAAATTAGTATCCGTTTTTTAGAGTTTCGGGTACTATTGAGCCGGGTCACTCCTTACATACACTTCCTAACTACGAACTGTTTGATGAGATTAAACCATTTCGAATGCAGTTTCCCAATTGCTATAAGGTTCTTACATCATTCGTAGTCAAGAATTTATTTGTAAGTGGAATGGAACACATACACTGTACAGGTTCAGTTGGATTTGAAATTGATAGTCAGCAGATTGTTGCGACAGCTCAATCGTAAGTTTGTAGAATTTTTTTTTATTTTACTATTTTTAGATACATTTTTCTTAATGTTTGACACACAATTATTGAAAGCCTTATATATCAAATAAAATAAAATCTTCTTTATGAAATTTCTTACCCCCCCCCCCCCAAAGAAAAAAAAACCTTGACTATGTAGAAGGCTGGGGAATTGAAGATTGAAATGGAAGTGCCCCCAAAAATATGATTCATAATTTTTTTTTTTTTGGGGGGGGGGGTTTAAAATTTTTTAACCCCCCCCCCCCAAAGAAAAAAAACCTTGACTATGTAGAAGGCTGGAGGATTGAAGATTGAAACGGAAGTGCCCCCAAAAATATGATTCATAAAATTTTTTATGTTGTTTCCTGTAGGGGGGGACTGGGGGATATAATTTTTTAAATGATGATACCACAGTTTTTTTAATTGAAAGCAGGGATGCCAAAAAGATAATTATTTTTTCCATTTGAAGCGGAGACGGAAAAGAAACATATCAAATTCGCTGGGTAACCATATAAATATTTTGATAGACCCAGGGCCCCCCATTGGGACTAGTTCATTGTCTTGCGTATTTTTGGATTTATCATAGGCTACTGGTGAAATTTGGCTTTTGTGTGTGCTCCCTTTTAATTAGATTCATTGGATCTTATTGGATGCCACGGCGAATCTGTTATCTATTATTTCAACTATTGTGCAAGGGTTCTGAAACGCCACTACCATTTCGTTTCTACCAGATTTCTACTTCTCTTGATAAGTAACGAAGTATACCAGCGTCCAGCCACTGACTTGCGAAGTTTTCAACTCATGAATAGGCCCGAATCTGTTGTAAATTCACCCTATGATTTGAGAAAGACTGATGAAAACATTAAAGTTTGCGGTCCGCACTGATCGCACGGCGGCACGCCGCCAACATCTTACCAGTGGTGGCGCAAAAAAATATCGGTGGGACACCGGCGGCGTGCCACTGCTGCTTTTTTTGGTCCCGCCACTGCCGGCCTTCCCTTATCAGTATGGTGCCAGGGTCTATCCAAATGGCAGTTGGGGGGGGGGCTGGAGAAGGGCCCTAAGGGTGTGGGCTTTGGACCCTGGTGCGGTATTCGGGCCATGGATTGGAATGCGGGGGCCCTTAACTCATGAACAAACTCAGTAATGGAAAACCGATGTGCACAGGACCATTATATTACAATAATGATACCTGCCCTGTTGTAATCATAAACAAGTATCAATAGTCAATTATCAATAATCGGCTCGATACCATTTGTGTACAAAAAGATCTCATGTAATTAATTATTAGAATCCATATCAAAACTTTGTTTATAAGACATAATGTCACTTCAAACTCTCTTCAATTATTGAACAACAGACTTGACATACAAAACTCAGATAATAATGTTTCCAAGAATTTTCCTTATGGAACCGGAAGTGATAACGTAATACAGGATGCTTGAAAGACTTGATGTCTCCAATAGAACATTGGGATGGGGCACCCCTTGGAATGATAGGATAGGCCTCCACTTGTATTGTGGGATAGGGCTGCGTTTATAAATGTTATGCCAATACTACTTATTATTGCATAACTGAGGGGTCCCGCCTGCCAAAACACTTGCCAAGCAATCAGGGACACTCTGAAGAGTTTAAATTTCTGAATAGGATACAACCGAGGTGAAGTGTGGAGCATATGTAGTTTGGTCGTACTGTAATGTGGAGCACATCACGTCTTATCTAGCTGTTTGTTTGCCGCGCCTTAACTAGCTGCTGAATGCCACGGCGAATCTAATATCTATTATTTCAACTATTATGCAAGGGTTCTGAAACGCCACAGCCGTTTTGCACCAAAGCAACAAATGAGGAAAAAACGAATATAAAAGAGCTCACATTAAATACAATCTTTAAAACTAAAATATTCTCAATACAGCCCTAGCATCATTACTTCAAGGAATTAAGTAACTTCCTTAAAGGATGGTTGAACTTCCTTGAAGTAATGATGCTAGGGCTGTTTCGAAAATATTTTAGTTTTAAAGATTGTATTTTAATTTGAGTTCTTTTATATTAGTCTTTTCTTCATTTGTTTTGCTGAGGACGGCCCTTGAATATAGGGTCGAAAAATTCATTTAAAGCTGCGTTCCATTCTCTTATATAAAAAATTTCCCTATTTTTCTACTTGTTGTATATGATGGAAAAGCGGTGTTGTCTTCGTCGCTATTTTTTCGAAATCACCATAGATTTCTTTTCGCAATAAAATTTGACTTTTAAGACAAACCGAAATAAAATTTACGATTCCTGAATCTATGTCAGATGGCATTTTTTTTCACTAGGCAGTTTTTTATAAGATTTTTTTAAACTTTTCGTTAATATGGGTTGTCGTTTGGTCTTTACAAGGTTGCAGCTACTGCTGCAACCATGATATATTTCCATTTTTCAATTCTCTATGAGACATACCATTTAAAACGTTTTGAGGCCTTACAACACTAACAAAAAACGGAATTTGGAATAAGCAGGAAAAAATAAAAAGGTGGTATTAATGAAAGGATTAAAAGTAGCATTGGGCTGTTGGGCCAGGTCATCTATGGCATTAAGATCTTGTAAATTTAGCTACTTTCAGCACCAAATTTTGATATCTAATTTGCATTTGAGCCTAAGTAAATTTCATTTTCATTTCTACCATGAATGGCTTGCAAGGAAGGCTTGTTTAGCACGTTCATCTTCAGAGACATTGGATTGGATACTTATACTTACCTGCTATTGATTTCTGATATGTATGATAGGATAAGAAAACTCATATCGGAAGGCAAATTTTTCTCACCCTAAAATAAACCAAAAACTACGGATTTCGTATTTTGGGGAAATGATTAATAATTAAATTATGATCAAGCTTGGCGAAGAAATCGGAAAATGACGGAGTTTTTCCGAATGGGAGTAAAGAGCAAATTTGAGACTTGTAACGAACAAAATTATTGCTTCATAGTGTATACAACATATTTATACAAAGTAGTCCAAATAGATCAACTAACAATGTTCTCATAGATTTTTCGAAGTTCAAGAACTAACTCTTAACTGAAAAAATGTAAAATAGTTACTTTCGACCACTGTCGTAAGAAAAAAATTTCAATTCCTTTATCCTTTAAGGTATATCTTCGCTGAATCAATTTGCCATGTAAGATTTCTGGACGCTTATTTTTCTATGTACTTCACCGCAAGATGAATATAGAAATAAGATTCGATAGCAAAGACTCTAGAATATTTCGATTTTATTATATTTTCTTGTAATATTGCAAAAACATTTAGTAAAGTAGGGCCTCATTAAGAGTTGCATATCTTTATTGTCAATCAAAATAAACAATGCACACACCAATGTATTTATTAATTTCTGATCTAGATGACCATGAGGTTAAAAATGTAATATAAATCAAATTCGTCTTATAAAAGCTCTGGGAACTTCTCGAAAAAAAAAGTTGAAACTTTCAGAGAATGTTGATGGAGATTTTGTGCTCAGTGAAAAGATACTATATATATTAGGGTTGCTAATATGGCGTGTCTACAATTCCCAGGAACGGATAATGGTAGTCAGTGGAGATTTTGAGGGAATATTGAGTGGGCTGTTGAAATAAATCATAAGGCACTAATGAAAACTATTACATTAGAATCAGATATTCCGAATCATAAGCGGGAGACATGAAAAACTGGAGAAACATTCATTATATGAACCAATAAAAAGCTTTGACAATCAGAAACAAAAGAAATGAATTAAAAAAAACTTTCTGAAAAAGAACTTCTTCAAAGAAAAGTAAAGAGCCATATTGAAATTAGTACCATCAGAAATAAATACCTATAATAAGCTAAACTCAAATCGACGATAAATTACTATTAAATAATAAGTGAAACCCAAAATGAAAAAAATTAAAATAAATGGTCATGACAAACATAAGGATGACAGGTAAAAATATAGTTGAATAAATAAGTCCTAAAACGATTGAAAATTTAAATGAATATTCAATTCAAACTTAAAACGAACGAAAATTTCTTCAAACAGGAGTTCGGCTACTCTCTTTTTACCCCTCCGCTAACCGTAAAAATCTAAAGCCTATTGGTTCATTTGCGATTTGCAGAAAATAAATAATGTTACAAATATTTTCTTTGATGTTTAAAAGATTGAAAAAAAATTATTTAAAAAAAACTCTAATTGTTGAGTTTTTAGGAATTAGTATCAGTTCTGTTCGAGCCTTGTACACGTTTTTCTTGCACTAATTCAAAAGGAAATTTCCAAGAAAGAAGATTTTCAAAAAAAGTAAAGAGCCATGTCTAACTTAATACCAGCAGAAATAAATTCTTATAATAATTAAAACTCAAAACGAACAGAAATTACTATTAAAAAACAAATGAAAGTAAAACAAACAGAAATTAAAATAAACGATCAGGATAAACCTGAGGATAACAGGTGCAAATATATATGAATAAATAAATCTGAAAACGAGTTAAAATTATACTGAATATTAAAATTAAACTTAAAACCAACATAACACGGCAAACAGGAGTTTGGCTACTCCCCCCCCCCCTAACCATAAAAGTATAAAGCCTATTGCGTCATTTGCAATTTACTGAAAATGAATTATGTGACAAATATTTTTTTTTATTCTTTCAATATTAAAACAATGAGGTGACATAAAATTTTGAATTGCTGAGTTCTTAGTAACCAGTATCAGTTCTTTTCCAACCTTGTAGTCTACGTGTTTTTTCTTGCATTAATTAAAAAAAAAATCGAGAAAGAAAGTTTTCAGAGAAAAACAAAGAGCCTTGTTAAACTTAATACTAGAAGAAATGAGTTTCTGCGACAATTCAAGTTAAAAATGACAAATAGTTACTATTAAAGTATAAATGAGACCCAAAACAAGGAGAAATTAAAATAAACGATGAGGATAACAGGTACAAATACAAATGAGGAAATAAATCTTCAAACTAGTGAAACTTTAATTCAATATTCAAGTCATAGTTAAGACAAACAAAAATTACTGCAAACAGGAGTTTGGCTATTCTCCCCCTTCCCCTCCTCTAACCATAAAAGTATGAAGCCTATTGCGTTATTTGCGCTTTACTGAAAACAAATCATACTGCAAATATTTTCTTTTTTCGATATGCAGCATTGGCAAAAATGAAAGAGATATAAAACCTTAAATTGCTGAGATTCTAGGAATTAATTTTCATAATGTATTAAATATTTAGTTATGCTCATTAGTTCTTTCCAGCCATGTAAATTATTAAGGTGATTTATTTTTTACTTGTCGTCGTTGCTTTGAAAACAAAACACACTGTTCATGATGAATATAGTTTCCAATAAAATGCATATTAGCGTAAACAGCGGAGGGTTGAGGATTCGGCAGCCTCCTCAGGTAAGGAGTAATTATGTTCGTTTTAAGTTTGAATGTGGTTCTTTAGTTTCATTTGAAATTTTTTTTTTTACTTTAATACATGTAAAACCTCAAGTGAAAACATTGCTTTATACAACAGATTTAAAGGGTTTCTCGAAGAACAGCATTGCCATCTTATAATCTTCTAAACAATGCCCCAGAATCATCGGCCTCGCTATCTGTCACAATTACTACTCAATGTTTGTTACGGAGTTTACTCTTGTTTCCTTTTTTAATCCCACCTACTCTCTTCTCAGTTGTGTGTTCCATCCATTCATAAAAATAAGACACATTTAAAATCTTCAATTCATCCGTAGATTTTATTTTTAGAATTTTGGGTAGTCTAGTAAGATTTTTCATTTTAATCTCCAAGAGAAGTTAATTATTTATTTATTTTTAGTGCCTTTAAGAAAGGAATGACATGTGTCGATGCTGCAGCAGAATGCATGACCAAACGACAGCGTCAGAGCTTGCAAAAACAAGTTGAGGGGGCTAGAAACACATTTGCGTTCCTTTGTGACGATCCTGATTTTCAAAGAGGTAAGTTGTTTCCTAATATCTACATGGTGTACGGTAACTCAAAAGCTGTCATGTGACATATTTTTATTACTGGGGTATTTATAAAAAAGTTGAAGGGGATGAAATCACATTTACTTTTCACTGTGACGACTCTGGTTTTCAGGGAGCTAAATGAGACTCTGGCAACTATGGTAATTTAAAAGGTACTCTGTGACACTTTTTTTCAAAGTGAAGTATATAAGAATTTGAAGGAGCTTAAATCAAATTATCTTTCCCTTGCGACGATTCCAACTTCCAAATATGTATGTTAATTTCTTTTATCCATCTTTGCGAAGGTAACTCAGGTTATGTCAGGCAATTCAGATTATTTTATATGACGCATTATGTGACAAAGATTCTTAAAGACCCCCCCCCCTTTAAAACGTGTCAGTTTTATTAGTCCACTCCCTGTTCCTATGTATTACCTGGGTTTCAAGATAACTAGGAGTTTCTTTTTTCCAAAATGTATGGATGCAGCATTAGTTCTTCATCACAAGCTTGATACAGCTTGATAACAAATTCGTCAAAGAGTTGGCAAAATATATTCAATCGCTGCTTATTTGTCATTAAATATAGAAAACAAGCTTTTTCAAATGAAAGTAAGGAGTAACATTAAAACTAAAAACGAACAGAAACCATTACGCATACGAGGGGGGTTGCTCCCTTCCCAACTCCTTGCTCTTTATACTAACATTTTTTGGTTCTTTTAAAAAGCTTCTTAGTGTTCTAATTAAACGAACCTTGTGTTTCAGGAATTGTTCCTAAAGAATGGGGAAAATATTCGACATTTAGCGTAAGGAGCAAGGTGTTGAGGTGAGGGTAACAGCCTCGTAAGTTTTAATGATGCCCTTACTTTCAGTTGAAAAAACTTGTTTGTTTTTTTTTAAATTCCGATCGTTTTTTGAATAATTCCAAGAGATCTGCCTCCACCTCCCGGAAAAATCCCTCCTGCCCACGGATATATCCTCAAGACAATTCAATCCAAGTGAAAATTTTTCCTGGCAAGACATAAGAAAAACTATGTAGGCTATAGGAATTCTAGCAAATTCCCACAGTGGAAAATTTCCCCTGAAAAATTCACTTCCCGGAAACTTATCTCCCTATGAAAAATTCTCCCCGTGGAAAAATTCATCAACAGAAAATTCTTCCCCCACCCGAAAAAGGTATGCATAATTCCCAATAACAAATATATACATAAACAATGGACACATTTTATAACTTAAATATCTTTCCCCAGGGGCTAAGAGGGTCTGTTTTATATCCAAAGGCATAGTTATTCGGCCTTTCAACTATGTTGAACAAAAGGGCTGTCTCAATGTTTTCATCAGACTATTTTGAGAGGAATGGGGCCTGGGAGGGGGCCTAGTTGCCCTCTAGTCTTTTCATCACTTAAAAACGACACTATAACTTTTAATTTCCGCTCGACTGAGCCCTCTTCCGATATTCTTGGACCACTGTGATGAAAGTTTCCGACCGGGTTTTGGCTGAAAACATTGCCAAAACCCTGACAAGTGACACAGTGAGAACGAAAGTGACCAAGCCCGTCCACATCAGCGTTGTGAAAGGAATACATAGTTGTGTAGCAGAAAAAGACTTAAAAACTGCCTTGCCAGAATGCACAAGAGATATCCGTATCGGAAGCTCGTCAACTTTCAAAATGTATTTTCCGACTTAAAATGCCCTTTTCTCTGCAATCCGAAACGGTATTCGAATCGATTATGATTTCTTTCGGGGTGAATATGTTAAAAGTAGAACAGCCGAGGCCAAGGGTGTTTTTTCACAGTTAAAAAAAGTTTGGAAGAATAGGAAGAAAAGTCTGCAAACCAAGATTACAATATTAGAAGCTACATTGATGACATTGGTTAAATATGGCTCTGAATCATGGGCGCTCCGAAAAGCGGATGAAGCTTTGCTACATCTTTTCCAGAGACATTGCTTAAGGATTGTTCTCGGTACCCGGCTGACTGACCGTATTTCAAACAATAGGCTGTACGAAAAATGTTGTTCAATGCCACTCTCTAGGGCTATAAAGAAAGAAAAGTTGAGGTGGCTAGGGCACGTTGTGCGGATGAAGGATGAAAGATTGCCGAACATCTTTCTTATCGGCCACCCGGCTGACTGACCGTATTTCAAACAATATGTACGAAAAATGTTGTTCAATACCACTCTCTAGGGCTATAAAGAAAGAAAAGTTGAGGTGGCTAAGGCACGTTGTGCGGATGAAGGATGATAGATTGCCGAAGATCGTTCTTATCGGCCACCGTCTAAGGCTAAACGAAAAGCAGGTCGTCCTTGTCTTGGGTGGAAGGACGGCATAAAGAAAGATTTAAAGGAAGTGGGAACTTCGTGGGAGGATGTAAAAAGGGGGGCTTTGAATAGATTGGGATGGAGGAGGAGCGTATATATATATATATATATATATATATATATATATATATATATATATATATATATATATATATATATACATCATCACACACACACATATATATATATATATATATATATATATATATATATATATATATATATACGTATATATATATATATATATATATATATATATATATATATATATATATATATATATATATATATATATATATATATATATATATATATATATATATATATATATATATATATATATATATATATATATATATATATATATATATATATATATGGTCTATAAACAAGAGAAATATTTAGCTATTATGTCTTTTCTTTCATGGATTGACTTGCTGGTGAAAGAAACGAACCTGCATTAGTTTAATTTCTTCCAGCACCAGCCTGCTGAGAACCCTTTGTTCTTTCCGAATAAATCCTTCGCCAGAAATCCGGCTGAAGTCGGAAATTTGGCAGAAGTAAGGCAGGAAGTTTTGATCAGTTTCGTCAAAGCAGATATGACGTCGAATCCCAGTAGAAATGACGTAAAAACATATATGTTGCGTTTTTACTGATAGCCCTGTTACCACGGTAACTGCGGATCTGCAGTTAGTCGTTTTGCAGTTACTGTGATATCTGATATACGGTCTAATGCACAAACGACTATTATATTATCGAAATTGCACTTTTCAAAAGTCATCCCAAAAGAAAAGCTGATATCCAATTACATGAGTAACTTCTGAACTTGTTTCTCACCAATTTAACAAAATTTGATGAAAATGAGATGACTTTACACACACCTCGGTTAGACCGTGATATCTGAATATCAGTTACCATGGTAGCTGGCCAATTCCGGAGCCACTTGTCTGGCGAAAAATTGAAGCTCAGAAACGAATTTAACGTATCTCCTTACCCCTATTTCGAACATCTAGTCAACTTCAAATAAAAAATATACGTTTAAATCCGGTTTCAGCCGGATTCCAGACAAAATGTATGTCCGGCCAAAAAACGATTGTCAGATACGGTTTCAGCATGCCCTCTTACCCCAAGATCGAACATTTTATCAACTTCAAATAAAACTTTTACTTTTAACAAACTTTCCGGTTTGTGCTAACAAGGAAATTGCTAATTTCGAAAAAAATTATATTTCTTAGCTGTTTCATCATCGTGATTTTGATGATCTCTTCTAGTGAGATTCGGGCTTTCAAAACTTTCGGTAAGAACTACACCTCTCGTTCATACCATATGATGAATTTGAATTTTGAAATGATGAAGTAACGAACTGGCAACTAGTTAAAACACGCATTTTGATAAACAGAAAACAGATCATAGAAGCCGCCCACCCCCTATGATAGGCCAGTACTTTTTGGCTCAGTAAACTCTTTCTGAACTGATTACATCCAGGGCCATAGCTTCTGGGCAGGAGGCGGGGCGCCCCCCCCCCGAATATTGTCGGCCAGTCGTTAAAAAGTAGCCGAGTCATCGCGCAGTGCCGCTATTTTTCGTGAAAACAGTCAATTTTTTACTTGGAAACAGTAGATATTTCTTAAAAACAGTCGGTTTCTTCTTAAAAATAGTTGTTTTTCTTAAAATCAGCCGAATTTTTGTCAACACAGTCGTTTTTTGTCAAAAATAGTCGTTTTTATCTGCATAAAACAGTCGATAAAAATGACCAGCCAGTCGATAAATACCTCCCCCCCCCACATTTTGGCTAGTAACGATTCTTACGACACCTAGGCTACTTAAATATAGGTGCTACTCACCATCAATGCCATCAGACAATCCTGTGAAATAAGACAAGTCTGTCCAAGGGGGACAAGCTGCCGACCGCCGACGGGTCATTAATTAAGGTCCGTAGTTGACTTCCACGAAACGAGTCGGACGCGTCTTTGAAATCCCCATTTTATGCAACAAAGACATTTGCGAAAGATAAGAAACCTTAAGTTGGACAGATTCTACATACGGAAACAAATGCGGTATAAAAAGCCATTTCGTGGCATAATCGCGGCGTGCGGCATGATCAAAATTTTATGCGGCATTTCTCTCAGAATCGCGGCGTAATGCCGCGAAATGCGGCATAAGTGGCAACACAGATGTATACTGACATTTTAAAAGGGGGAAAGGATATCTTCTAGGGATGGGTTTCTTTGGGGGGAATTTCCCATTGGGATGTCAAGTTTTTGGGGATGAACTTTTTAAGGTTAATTTTACATGGGAAGAATTTGCCAGAACTTGTATACAAATTTGTGTTACTTGTCTTACTTTATCGTTGTTGATACCATTGTACATGTGGAAACACTTTGAGGGAATTGTTAGGGGGAAGTTTTCAGCGGAGTTGGAATTCTCTGGGGTCCTTACAGGGAGGATTTGCCATGGGAGAATTTTTCCGTGGGATAATATTACCAGGAGAAATTCTCCATGGAAAAGTTCTGGGGAGAAACTTTCCAGGGGGGGGGGGGCGGTATTTTCCACACCTTCTCTAATGACCTTAAAAAGGATCAGAAACTAAATGGAAACAAATCTTTCTTCAAATAAAAGTATGCTAAAGAGTATTTTTCAGACAGAATCGTAAGCAAAAAAAATTTTCCGGAAAGAATTTACAGCAGGGTTGAATTGTCTGGGAGTAATGTCCTGGCGGAAGATTTTTACATGGAAAGAACTTTATATACAGGAATTGTTCATGGGGGGATTTTTCACAAAGAGGATGGACTTTTTGGGATTATCTGAAAAACGATCAGAAATAAAAAAAAAGTTTTCTCTACCAGAAGTAAAAAGTGACATTAAAACTTAAAACGAACTGAAATTATTCTGTATATGACAGAAGTTACTCCTTCCTCAATATCCCCCTCTCTACGCTAATTTTTGACTTTTTGTCTAATTTTTTTTAAGAGCGATTCTTGCAACACAAGGGCTGTCAAAACCTTTTTTAAAAGTTCTTAAAAAAATTTAGCACGAAGAGAGGGTTATTGAGGAAGGGATAGCTCCCCTAATATACGGAACAATTTCTGTTCGTTTCAAGTTTTAATGTTACTCCTTACTTTAATTAGAAAAACTCGTTTTTTTTAATTTAATGAATGAAAAAGTGGTAAGGTCAAAATTAATTTTTTACTTTTGACTAAGGCACATCGTGTAGAAATGGTTTTCGTTGAGACTTCGAAAGCGACTTGATTGAGAATTGAAAGTTCTAATTCCCTTTCTAAGAATCATAAGTGATTGGAGGGTGAACAGCCACCTCCCCCCTCCCCCATCATTTCCCCAAACATGTTCAGTCTAAACTTTGAGATTGCGCTTTTGTTCAGCATATTTGAATGATCCGTTAGTTATGTTTTTGTGGATGATACCACCCCTTGAGCTTTTAGGGCAAGGGCTACTAGTTATAGTAGTTCCCCATTATTAACATTTCAGATTTTTATAGAAGGGTTGGTTTTATAAACTTTGGAGGGGACTCACAAGTAGTAATGTATCTATTGAAACGAAATACACATGGAAATACACAAGAACCCTACAAGAATATGCTCAAAAGTGTAATAGATACGAAGGATACATTGGAATTGCGCAAGAAAAAGCCACGCCTGAGACACTTGAAATTGCTGTTGTTTTCAATTACACATGAAAATATACATTGGAATTGCGCAAGAAAAACCCATGCTTGAGACACTGTATTTACACGTGAACATTTTGAATCCATTTTTGAAGTCTGTGGAAACAGTTTGACGTGTTCGGTGAGATTAACTTCCTTGGCGTTTGATAGACATTTGCAAAAAAAAGGGGGTAATTAGTGATTGGATAATTTTTTAACGTGAAATCTCTGAATAAAATATTTTTGGAGCATGTACTTGACGATGGATAAAAGGGTTAAGGTGATTAGCAATTACGAGCAAGGATCCCCCCACTGGTTCCTGGCAGTAGGCTACGCATATCAAATTACTGTACTGTGGGTTAGGTAACATGATTAAACACGCTTTTAAAATCGGAATTCATTGATTGACACTTGCAAAAAGAGGTAATTAGTGATTGGATAATTTTTTAACGTGAAGGGTCAATTTTGGAGGGAAAACCAAAAATACTCAGAATAGAAAATAAACGGGTTCTGCCTCAAGGGGAAGGCTCAGAGGCCCTTCGTTCCCCCATTTCTAAGGGCAGAGGAGGAGGGAGGGGGAGGGTCAATTTTGGAGGGAAAACCAAAAATACTCAGAATCGAAAATAAACGGGATCTGCCTCAAGGGCAAGGCTGAGAGGCCCTTTGTTCCCCCATTTCTGAGGGCAAGGGAGGGGGGAGGGTCAATTTTGGAGGGAAAACCAAAAATCCTCAGAATCGAAAATAAATGGGAACTGCCTCAAGGGAAAGGCTCAGAGGCCCTTCGTTCCCCAATTTCTGAGGGCAGGGGAGGGGGAGGGTCAATTTTGGAGGGAAAATCAAAAGGCTCAGAATCGAAAATAAATGGGATCTGCCTCAAGGGCAAGGCTCAGCGGCCCCTCGTTCCCCCATTTCTGAGGGCAGGAGAGAGGGGGAGTCAATTTCGGAGGGACAACAACTAATTCTCATAATCGAAAATAAACGGGCTCTGCCTCAAGGGGAAGGCTCAGAAGCCCCTCCGTCCACCATTTCTGAGGGACGGGGGGCGGGGGATTATATTTGTGAGGTAAAACAAAAAATAATCAGAATCGAATATAAACGTTATATAACTCATGGGTAAAGCTCAGAGGCCCTTCGTTCACCCATTTCTGAGGGTAGGGGAGGGGGAGGGTCAATTTTGGAAGGGAAAACCAAAACAAAATCAGAAAGTTCATTTGAATTTCCTTCATTGAAATGCAAGAGTTTGAATATTTCAGTAGAGTTTGTTGTGCTTTACCTTGTCATAGTTACATTCTCTTAATTTTTCAAAGTTCATTTTGAATTTCTTTCGTTGAAATGCAAGAGTTGGAATATTTCAGTAGTGACTTGTTGTGCTTTACCTTGTCACAGTTACATTCTCTTGATTTTTCGAAGTTCATTTTGAATTTCTGTCGTAAAATGCACGAGTTGGAATATTTCAGTAGTGTTTTGTTGTGCTTTACCTTGTCACAGTTACATTCTGTTGATTTTCATAGTTCATTTTGAATTTCTTTCATTGAAATGCAAGAGTTGGAATATTTCAGTAGTGTTTTGTTGTGCTTTACCTTGTCACAGTTACATTCTCTTAATTTTTCAAAGTTCATTTTGAATTTCTTTCGTGAAATGCAAGAATTGGAATATTTCAGTATTGTCTTGTCGTGGTTTACCTTGTAACAGCTACATTTTCATGATTTTTCAAAATTCATTTTGAATTTCTGTCGTGAAATGCAAGAGTTGGAATATTTCAGTAGTGACTTGTTTTGCTTTACCTCGTTACAGTTACATTCTCTTGATTTTTCGAAGTTCATTTTGAATTTCTATCGTGAAATGCAAGAGTTGGAATATTTCAGTAGTGTCTTGTCGTGGTTTACCTTGTCACACCTACATTCTCATGATTTTTAAAAGTTCATTTTTAATTTCTGTCGTGAAATGCACTAGTTGGTATATTTCAGTAGTGTATTGTTGTGCTTTACCTTGTCACAGTTACATTCTCTTGATTTTTCGAAGTTCATTTTGAATTTCTCTCGTAAAATGCAAGAGTTGGAATATTTCAGTAGTGACTTGTTGTGCTTTACCTTGTCACAGATACATTCTCTTGATTTTTAGAAGTTCATTTTGAATTTCTGTCGTGAAATGCAAGAGTTGGAATATTTCAGTAGTGTTTTGTTGTGCTCTACCTTGTCACAGTTACATTCTGTTGATTTTCATAGTTCATTGTGAATTTCTTTCATTGAAATGCAAGAGTTGGAATATTTCAGTAGTGTTTTGTTGTGCTTTACCTTGTCACAGTTACATTCCCTTAATTTTTCAAAGTTCATTTTGAATTTCTGTCGTGAAATGCAAGAGTTGGAATATTTCAGTAATGACTTGTTGTGCTTTACCTTGTCACAGTTACATTCTCTTGATTTTTCGAAGTTCATTTTGAATTTCTGTCGTAAAACGCAGGAGTTGGAATATTTCAGTAGTGACTTGTTGTGCTTTACCTTGTCACAGTTACATTCTCTTGATTTTTCGAAGTTCATTTTGAATTTCCGTCGTAAAATGCAAGAGTTGGAATATTTCAGTAGTGTTTTGTTGTGCTTTACCTTGTCACAGTTACATTCTATTGATTTTCATAGTTCATTTTGAATTTCTTTCATTGAAATGCAAGAGTTGGAATATTTCAGTAGTGTTTTGTTGTGCTTTACCTTGTCACAGTTATATTTTCTTAATTTTTCAAAGTTCATTTTGAATTTCTTTCGCCAAATGCAAGAATTGGAATATTTCATTAGTGTCTTGTCGTGGTTTAACTTATCACAGCTACATTCTCATGATTTTTCAAAGTTCGTTTTGGATTTCTTTCGTTGAAATGCAAGAGTTGGAATATTTCAGTAGTGACTTGTTGCGCTTTAACTTGTCACAGTTACATTCTCTTGATATTTAGAAGTTAATTTTTAATTTATCTATTGAAATGCAAGAGTTGGAATATTTCAGTAGTGTTTTATTGTGCTTTACCTTGTCACAGTTACATTCTATTGATTTTCATAGTTCATTTTGAATTTCTTTCATTGAAATGCAAGAGTTGGAATATTTCAGTAGTGTTTTGTTGTGCTTCACTTGTCACAGTTACATTCTCTTAATTTTTCAAAGTTTATTTTGAATTTCTTTCGTGAAATGCAAGAATTGGAATATTTCAGTAGTGTCTTGTCGTGGTCTACCTTGTCACAGCTACATTCTCATGATTTTTCAAAGTTCATTTTGAATTTCTGTCGTGAAATGCAAGAGTTTGAATATTTCAGTAATGACTTGTTGTGCTTTACCTTGTCACAGTTACATTCTCTTGATTTTTCGAAGTTCATTTTGAATTTCTGTCGTAAAATGCAAGAGTTGGAATATTTCAGTAGTGACTTGTTGTGCTTTACCTTGTCACAGTTACATTCTCTTGATGTTTCGAAGTTCATTTTGAATTTCTGTCGTAAAATGCAAGAGTTGGAATATTTCAGTAGTGTTTTGTTGTGCTTTACCTTGTCACAGTTACATTATGTTGATTTTCATAGTTCATTTTGAATTTCTTTCATTGAAATGCAAGAGTTGGAATATTTCAGTAGTGTTTTGTTCTGCTTTACCTTGTCACAGTTACATTCTCTTAATTTTTCAAAGTTCATTTTGAATTTCTTTCGCGAAGTGCAGGAATTGGAATATTTCAGTAGTGTCTTGTCGTGGTTTACCTTGTCACAACTACAATCTCATGATTTTTCAAATTTCACTTTGGATTTCTTTCGTTGAAATGCAAGAGTTGGAATATTTCAGTATTAACTTGTTGTGCTTTACCTTGTCACAGTTACATTTTGTTAATTTTTCGAAGTTCATTTTGAATTTCTTTCGTGAAATGCAAGAGTTGGAATATTTCAGTAGTGTTTTGTTGTGCTTTACCTTGTCACAGTTACATTCTATTGATTTTCATAGTTCATTTTGAATTTCTTTCATTGAAATGCAAGAGTTGGAATATTTCAGTAGTGTTTTGTTGTGCTTTACTTGTCACAGTTACATTCTCTTAATTTTTCAAAGTTCATTTTGAATTTCTTTCGTGAAATGCAAGAATTGGAAAATTTCAGTAGTGTCTTGTCATGGTTTAACTTGTCACAGCTACATTCTCATGATTTTTCAAAGTTCATTTTGAATTTTTGTCGTGAAATGCAAGAGTTGGAATATTTCAGTAGTTGCTTGTTGTGCTTTACCTTGTCACAGTTACATTCCCTTGATTTTTCGAAGTTCAGTTTGAATTTCTGTCGTAAAATGCAAGAGTTGGAATATTTCAGTAGTGACTTGTTGTGCTTTACCTTGTCATAGTTACATTCTCTTGATTTTTCGAAGTTCATTTTGAATTTCTGTCGTAAAATGCAAGAGTTGGAATATTTCAGTAGTGTTTTGTTGTGCTTTACCTTGTCACAGTTACATTCTATTGATTTTGATAGTTAATTTTTAATTTCTTTCATTGAAATGCAAGAGTTGGAATATTTCAGTAGTGTTTTGTTGTGCTTTACCTTGTCTCAATTACATTCTCTTAATTTTTCAAAGTTAATTTTGAATTTCTTTCGTGAAGTGCAGGAATTGGAATATTTCAGTAGTGTCTTGTCGTGGTTTACCTTGTCACAGCTAAATTCTCCTGATTTTTCAAAGTTCATTTTGGATTTCTTTCGTTGAAATGCAAGACTTGGAATATTTCAGTAGTGACTTGTTGTGCTTTACCTTGTCACAGTTACATTCTCTTGATTTTTTGAAGTTCATTTCAGTTGTGTTTCAGTTGTGTCGTGTCTTGTAGTGGTTTACCTTGTCACAGCTACATTCTCATGATTTTTCAATGTTCATTTTGGATTTCTTTCATTGAAATGCAAGAGTTGGAATATTTCAGTAGTGACTTGTTGTGCTTTACCTTGTCACAGTTACATTCTCTTAATTTTTGAAGTTCATTTTGAATTTCTGTCGTGAAATGCAAGAGTTAGAATATTTCAGTAGTGTTTTGTTGTGCTTTACCTTATCACAGTTACATTCTGTTGATTTTCATAGTTCATTTTGGATTTCTTTCATTGAAATGCAAGAGTTGGAATATTTCAGTAGTGACTTGTTGTGCTTTACCTTGTCACAGTTACATTCTCATGATTTTTCGAAGTTCATTTTGAATTTCTGTAGTGAAATGCAAGAGTTGGAATATTTCAGTAGTTTTTTTGTTGTGCTTTACCTTGTCACAGTTACATTCTGTTGATTTTCATAGTTCATTTTGATTTTCTTTCATTGAAATGCAAGAGTTGGAATATTTGAGTAGTGTTTTGTTGTGCTTTACCTTATCACAGTTACATTCTCTTAATTTTTCAAATTTCATTTTGAATTTCTGTCGTAAAATGCAAGAGTTGGAATATTTCAGTAGTGACTTGTTGTGCTTTACCTTGTCACAGTTACATTCTCTTGATTTTTCAAAGTTCATTTTGAATTTCAGTCGTGAAATGCAAGAGTTGGAAAATTGGGGTCTTAGTCCACCAGCCTGAATCGTCGAATGATGGTCTTAGTCCACCAGCCTGAAGAGGTTACGTGCGCGCACGTAACTTCGTCTAAATGTTTTTTTTCATAATTTCCTGAATTATATTTCTTGGTACTTTGAAATTATTTTCTACATCGTCTTCTCTGTGTTTGTTGTCTTTGTTTTTGTGTGTGGGTGTGTGTGTGTGTGTGTGTGTGTGTGAGTTGGTGAGTGTTGTGGTGTGGGTGGTTTTAGGAGTGTGTGTTTTGTTATGTGTGTTTTTGTTGCTTTTTTTTTTTGTGTTTTTGTGTGTATTTATTTGTGTCTTTGTGTGTTTGCCTGTGCGTATGTTTTAGTGAGCTCGTGCATGTAATAGAGTGTGTAAGTTTGTTTTTTTGTTTCTTTATTTTTGGGTGTGTTTGTGTGTGTTTTGTTGTTTTTGTGTGTGTTGTGTGTGCGCGTTGTGTGTGTTCTTGTGTGTGTGTTTGTGTGTGTGTGTGTCTGTGTGCGTGTGTGTATGTGTGTGAGTGTGTGTGTGTGTGTGTGTGTGTGTGTGTGTGTGTGTGTGTGTGTGTGTGTGTGTGTGTGTGTGTGTGTGTGTGTGTGTGTGTGTGTGTGTGTGTGTGTGTGTGTGTGTGTGTGTGTGTGTGTGTGTGTGTGTGTGTGTGTGTGTGTGTGTGTGTGTGTGTGTGTGTGTGTGTGTGTGTGTGTGTGTGTGTGTGTGTGTGTGTGTGTGTGTGTGTGTGTGTGTGTGTGTGTGTGTGTGTGTGTGTGTGTGTGTGTGTGTGTGTGTGTGTGTGTGTGTGTGTGTGTGTGTGTGTGTGTGTGTGTGTGTGTGTGTGTGTGTGTGTGTGTGTGTGTGTGTGTGTGTGTGTGTGTGTGTGTGTGTGTGTGTGTGTGTGTGGGTGTGTGTGTGTGTGTGTTTGTATGTGTGTGTGTGTGTGTGAGTGTGTGTATGTGTGTGTATGTGTTTGTGTGTGTCATCTCTATGTGAGTGTGTCGTCTCTGTTTTTGTTTCTTCTCTGTATGTTTGTTGTCTCTATGTGTGTGTCGTCTGTGTGTGTGTGTGTGTGTCGTTTCTGTGTGCTTTTCGTCGCTGTGTGTGTATCGTCTCTATGTGTAAGTCGTCACTTTGAGTGTGTCGTCTCTGTGTGTGTCATCTCTGTGTGTGTGTGTGTCGTCTCTGTGTGGATGTTGTCTCTGTGTGTGTGTTGTCTCTATGTGTGTGTCGTCTCTATGTGTCTTTCGTATCTGTGTGTGTGACGTCTCTTTGTGTGTGTCGTCTCTATGTGTGTTTGTCATTTCTGTGTGTGTGTCTCGTCTCTCTGTGTGTGTTGACTCTGTGTGTGTGTATCCTCTCTGTGCATGCGTCGTCTCTATGTGTCGTTTCTGTGTTTTTTTCCTCTCTGTGTGTGATTCGTCTCTTTGTGTCTGTCGCCTCTGTGTGTTTGTCCTCTCGATGTGTGAGTGGACTCTGTGTGTGTGTGTGTGTGTATCGTCTCTGTGCATGTGTCGTCTCTGTGGGTGTTTCGTTTCTGTGTGTCTGTCATCTCTATGTCTGTGTTGTCTCTATGTGTGTTTCATCTCTGTGTGTGTGTGTCGTTTCTGTGTGTTTGTCCTCTATGTTCGTGTGTCGTCTCTGTGCTTTTTTCGTCTCTGTGTGTGTGTTGTCTTTGTGTGTTTGTCTTCTCTGTGTGAGTGTCTTCTCTCTATGTGTGTACTCTCTGTGTGTTTGTCGTCTCTGTGTGTGTGTCGTCTCTATTTGTAAGTCGTCACTTTGAGTGTGTCGTCTCTATGTGTGTGTCGTCTCTCTATGTGTGTCGTCTCTGTGTGTTTGTCGTCTCTGTGTGAGTGTGTCGTCTCTATGTGTAAGTCGTCACTTTGAGTGTTTCGACTCTGTGTGTGTGTGTCGTCTCTGTTTGGATGTTGTTTCGATGTGTGTTTGTGTGTTGTCTCTCTGTGTGTGTCGTCTCAATGTGGGTTTAATCTCTGTGTGTGTGTGACATCTCTGTGTGTGTGTCGTCTCTGTGTGTGTTTGTAATTTCTGTGTGTGTCTCGTCTCTCTGTGTGCGTTGACTCTGTGTGTGTGTATCGTCTCTGTGCATGTGTCGTTTCTGTGTGTTTGTCCTCTCTGTGTGTGATTCGTCTCTTTGTGTCTGTCGTCTCTGTGTGTTTTTTAAATTTTTGGGTCACCTGCTGGAGACTCTGGGCGGGTGGACGCCCTCAATTATTGTCCCAAATTCCTCTCTCAATTTAGCACTTGTTCACGGATGCTCAGCGTCTCCAATCACTTTCCCAATAGTGTCTATTCATTGTCTCAGTTTAGAAAATCTGAGCCAATTTCCACTTTTTCAAATTTAGGGTCACTTGCCTGAGACTCTGGGCAGGTGAGGTGGGCACCTGCCTTGACAAATAAAGCCAAGATAGTCGGACTCAAATGCTCCAATCTGAACACTGACTAAGACCCCAATTCTGAGCCAGTGAATTTCAACCATTCAGGCTGGTGGACTAAGACCCCAATATTGAGCTAGTGGATTTCCACCATTCAGGCTGGTGGACTAAGACCCCAATTCTGAGCTAGTGAATTTCCACCGTTCAGGCTGGTGGACTGGGACCCCAATACTGAGCTAGTGGATTTCCACCATTCAGGCTGGTGGACTAAGACCCCAATTTTCCTACTCTTGCATTTCACGACAGAAATTCAAAGAAAGAAATTCAAAATGAACTATGAAAATCAACAGAATGTAACTGTGACAAGGTAAAGCACAACAAAACACTACTGAAATATTCCAACTCTTGTATTTCACGACAGAAATTCAAAATGAGCTTCGAAAAATCAAGAGAATGTAACTGTGACGAGGTAAAGCACAACAAGTCACTACTGAAATATTCCAACTCTTGCATTTCAACGAAAGAAATCCAAAATGAAATTTGAAAAATCATGAGAATGTAGCTGTGACAAGGTAAACCACGACAAGACACTACTGAAATATTCCAATTCTTGCACTTCGCGAAAGAAATTCAAAATTAACTTTGAAAAATTAAGAGAATGTAACTGAGACAAGGTAAAGCACAACAAAACACTACTGAAATATTCCAACTCTTGCATTACAATGAAATAAATTCAAAATTACCTATCAAAATCAACAGAATGTAACTGTGACAAGGTAAAGCACAACAAAACACTACTGAAATATTCCAACTCTTGCATTTTACGACAGAAATTCAAAATGAACTTCGAAAAATCAAGAGAATGTAACTGTGACAAGGTAAAGCACAACAGGTCATTACCGAAATATTCCAACTCTTGCATTTCACGACAGAAATTCAAAATGAACTCTTGCATTTCAATGATAGAAATTCAAAATGAACTATGAAAATCAATAGAATGTAACTGTGACAAGGTAAAGCACAACAAGTCACTACTGAAATATTCCAACTCTTGCATTTCAACGAAAGAAATCCAAAATGAACTTTGAAAAATCATGAGAATGTAGCTGTGACAAGGTAAATCACGACAAGACACTACTGAAATATTCCAATTCTTGCACTTCGCGAAAGAAATTCAAAATGAACTTTGAAAAATTAAGAGAATTTAACTGTGACAAAGTAAAGCACAACAAAACACTACTGAAATATTCCAACTCTTGCATTTCAAGGAAATAAATTCAAAATGAACTATGAAAATCAACAGAATGCAACTGTGACAAGGTAAAGCACAACAAAACACTACTGAAGTATTCCAACTCTTGCATTTTACGACAGAAATTCAAAATGAACTTCAAAAAATCAGGAGAATGTAACTGTGACAAGGTAAAGCACAACAAGTCACTACTGAAATATTCCAACTCTTGCATTTTACGACAGAAATTCAAAATGAACTTCGAAAAATCAACAGAATGTAACTGTGACAAGGTAAAGCACAACAAGTCATTACCGAAATATTCCAACTCTTGCATTTCATGACAGAAATTCAAAATAAACTTTGAAAAATCATAAGAATGCAACTCTTGCATTTCAATGAAAGAAATTCAAAATGAACTATGAAAATCAATAGAATGTAACTGTGACAAGGTAAAGCACAACAAGTCACTACTGAAATATTCCAACTCTTGCATTTCAACGAAAGAAATCCAAAATGAACTTTGAAAAATCATGAGAATGTAGCTGTGACAAGGTAAATCACGACAAGACACTACTGAAATATTCCAATTCTTGCACTTCGCGAAAGAAATTCAAAATGAACTTTGAAAAATTAAGAGAATTTAACTGTGACAAGGTAAAGCACAACAAAACACTACTGAAATATTCTAACTCTTGCATTTCAAGGAAAGAAATTCAAAATGAACTATGAAAATCAACAGAATGCAACTGTGACAAGGTAAAGCACAACAAAACACTACTGAAATATTCCAACTCTTGCATTTTACGACAGAAATTCAAAATGAACTTCGAAAAATCAAGACATTGTAACTGTGACAAGGTAAAGCACAACAAGTCACTACTGAAATATTCCAACTCTTGCATTTTACGACAGAAATTCAAAATGAACTTCGAAAAATCAAGAGAATGTAACTATGACAAAGTAAAGCACAACGAGTCACTACTTAAATATTCTAACTCTTGCATTTCACGACAGAAATTCAAAATGAACTTTGAAAAATCATCAGAATGAAGCTGTGACAAGGTAAACCACGACAAGACACTACTGAAATATTCCAATTCTTGCATTTCACGAAAGAAATTCAAAATGAACTTTGAAAAATTAACAGAATATAACTGTGACAAGGTAAAGCACAACAAAACACTACTGAAATATTCCAACTCTTGCATTTCACTACAGAAATTTAAAACGAACTTCGAAAAATCAAGAGAATGTAACTGTGACAAGGTAAAGCACAACAAGTCACTACTGAAATATTCCAACTCTTGCATTTCACGACAGAAATTCAAAATGAACTTTGAAAAATCATGATAATGTAGCTGTTACAAGGTAAAGCACAACAAGACACTACTGAATTATTCCAATTCTTACATTTCAATAAAGAAATTCAAAATGAAATTTGAAAAATTAAGAGAATGTAACTGTGACAAGGTAAAGCACAACAAAACACTACTGAAATATTCCAACTCTTGCATTTCAATGAAAGAAATTCAAAATGAACTATGAAAATCAACAGAATGTAACTGTGACAAGGTAGAGCACAACAAAACACTACTGAAATATTCCAACTCTTGCATTTCATGACAGAAATTCAAAATGAACTTCGAAAAATCCTGAGAATGTAACTGTGACAAGGTAAAGCACAACAAGTCACTACTGAAATATTCCAACTCTTGCATTTCACGACGGAAATTCAAAATGAACTTTGAAAAATCATGAAAATGTAGCTGTGACAAGGTAAACCACGACAAGACACTACTGAAATATTCCAATTCTTGCATTTCACGAAATAAATTCAAAATGAACTTTGAAAAATTAAGAGAATGTAACTGTGACAAGGTAAAGCACAACAAAACACTACTGAAATATTCCAACTCTTGCATTTCAATGAAAGAAATTCCAATTGAACTATGAAAATCAACAGAATGTAACTGTGACAAGGTAAAGCACAACAAAACACTACTGAAATATTCCAACTCTTGCATTTCACGACAGAAATTCAAAATGAACTTCAAAAAATCAAGAGAATGTAACTGTGACAAGGTAAAGCACAACAAGTCACTACTGAAATATTCCAACTCTTGCATTTCAACGAAAGAAATTCAAAATGAACTTTGAAAAATTAAGAGAATGTAACTATGACAAGGTAAAGCACAACAAAACACTACTGAAATATTCCAACTCTTGCATTTCAATGAAGGAAATTCAAAATGAAATTTCTGAGTATTTTTGGTTTTCCCTTCCAAAATTGACCCCCCCCCTCCCCTTCCCTCAGAAATGGGGGAACGAAGGGCCTCTGAGCCTTCCCCGTGAGGCAGATCCCGTTTATTTTTGATTCTGAATATTTTTGGTTTTCCCTCCAAAATTGAAACCCCCTCTCCCTTGCCCTCAGAAATGGAGGAAGGAGGGGCCCTCTGAGCCTTGCCCTTGAGGCAGATCCCATTTATTTTCGATTCTGAGAATTTTTGGTTTTCCCTCCAAAATTAACTCCCCCTCTCCCTTGCCCTCAGAAATGGAGGAAGGAGGGGCCTCTGAGCTTTGCCCTTGAGGCAGATCCCATTTATTTTCGATTCTGAGCATTTTTGGTTTTCCCTCCAAAATTGACCCTCCCCCCTCCCCTGCCCTCAAGAAATTGGGGAACGAAGGGCCTCTGAGCCTTGCCCTTGAGGCAGATCCCATTTATTTTGGATTCTGAGCATTTTTGGTTTTACCTCCAAAATTGACCCTCCCCCCTCCCCTGCCCTCAGAAATGGGGGAGCGAAGGGCCTCTGAGCCTGGCCCTTTAGGCAGATACCTTTTATTTTTGTTTCTGAGTATTTTTGTTTGTCCCTCCAAAATTGCCCCCCCTCCCCTCCCCCCTCCTCTGCCCACAGAAATGGGGGACCGAAGGGGCTCTGAGCCTTCCCCTTGAGGCAGATCTCGTTTATTTTCTATTCTGAGTATTTTTGGTTTTCCCTCCAAAATTGACCCTTCACGTTAAAAAATTATCCAATCACTAATTACCCCTTTTTGCAAGTGTCAATCAATGAATTCCGATTGTAAAAGCGTGTTTAATCATGTTACCTAACCCACAGTACAGTAATTTGATATGCGTAGCCTACTGCCAGGAACCAGTGGGGGGATCCTTGCTCGTAATTGCTAATCACCTTAACCCTTTTATCCATCGTCAAGTACATGCTCCAAAAATATTTTATTCAGAGATTTCACGTTAAAAAATTATCCAATCACTAATTACCCCTTTTTTTGCAAATGTCTATCAAACGCCAAGGAACGTAATCTCACCGAACACGTCAAACTGTTTCCACAGACTTCAAAAATGGATTCAAAATGTTCATGTGTAAATACAGTGTCTCAAGCATGGGTTTTTCTTGCGCAATTCCAATGTATATTTTCATGTGTAATTGAAAACAACAGCAATTTCAAGTGTCTCAGGCATGGCTTTTTCTTGCGCAATTCCAATGTATCCTTCGTATCTATTACACTTTTGAGCATATTCTTGTAGGGTTCTTGTGTATTTCCATGTGTATTTCGTTTCAATAGATACATTACTACTCTCACAGGAATGAGATCAGAAGTATTAGCGCCATTTTTAAGTGTCAGAAGTGGTCAGAAGCAAACCAGCCACTCTCTTCCACATACGTTTTCTTTTCCCTAGATATATCCAGCAAAAACTTTGAGATAGTCATTTTGATGAAAACTCTCCAAAGAATATATAACAACGTCCTCAGTATTGACACAACCCCCTAAAAGCCCTGAGACAAGGGTTTTAATTTATGTACGGGTTTTTATGGAATGGATAGTCGTATAAACTTCAGATGGGGCTCATATGATCGAATTTTAGTGCAATTTATAAAAGTCAAAAGTGACTTGAGGACAACCCCCCCCCCCCCTACCACGCCTATCATTTCCGAAAATCAGCATCCAATCAAAATTTGTAGACATCTATTTTGCTCAGCATTGTTGAAAGGTCCAGTAATTATGCCTTTGGGGATATCACCCCCGTAGCCCTCTTGGTAGGGACTGTAGGCTAGGTAATTCTTTAATTCTTTACAAATAGTATTTCTTAGGACAGAGCTTCTAGAGCCCTTATTAAGTCAGAAGTAGTCGGAGGGAAACTAACCCCCCTCCATGTCCTCCTTTCCCTATAAGCATCCACCAGAAATTTTCAGATAGCCATTTTTTTTAAAAAATAGTCCAAGGAACATATAAAAACGCTTCCAGGGTTTAGACAACCCCCAGAACCCTGGGAAAGAGTTTTAAGTTATGCCCCGGGGGCATGTAAAGTTTTTAAGCAATGGGTGGTCTATAAACTTCAGATGGGGTTTGTTTGATTTTAAATTGAAAGTTCTATTTACGTTTTAAGATCCAACAGGGATATGAGGACAACTAGCCCCCCCCCCCCTCGACACCCTCTTGTGAGACACCCATTTTGTTCGAATCGAAATAGTCAAAAGAACATAGAACAATCCAGAGATAAATTCAGCAGATATAAATTCCTATAATGATTAAAACTCAAATCAACCATAAATTATAGGCCGCACAATAGCACTGCTGAAGCCAAGAGTGATGTGGGCACAGTATATTATTATATTTGTTTTCACCAAGGCACTTCACATAGATGGGGTTGTCGTAGAAACTTCGAAATGAGCTCATTCGACAGAAAATTTGAAGTTCTAGTGCTGTTTTCAAGAGTCAAAAGTGATTGAAGGGCAACCAAGCTTAACTAGCGCTCTGCAACGTCACTTGACTCTTAGATTGAACCTTATAACATGCGCAAGAATTACTCTGATTAGCAAAAGGCTACAAAAAGAAGTGAAAATGCTGACCCTCATGCCGATCATACCTATCAAGAGGAATTCTCGTAGGAAGATGAGGCTTAAGCTCCCACAAGCAGTTTTTACTGTTTACATGTTTTTATGACTTTTGTGCTTTCGCGCTAGTTCATTCTGTATGGATGTGCTATATGAATCTTTTTCGATCTCATTATATTCGATATTAACTGACCACATTGAAAGAGGTTTACAAGTCTTAAAAAGAACTAGTTTCTGAGATTTCAAGATGGACATAATTATGGACATATTATAGACAAAATATGGACATAATTTGGCTGAAAAGGACACTTTTTTGGATGCTCAAGGGACATATTCATCGACCAAAAGGTTGGCAACCCTGTCCGAGACTGCAGTAAACAAATACTTTTTATGATGAAACTAGTGTATAGATTTCTCTACAGTGGCCTGAGTCAACAATCTGCTATCTTGACTTCTTGACTTTAAATGTCTCTGGGTCCCGAAATTAGCAAGCTACTATTCCGAGTTTAGATCTAAAGACGCACTGATATGGGTACCAAATGCTCAATTTTACTGAGAATCATAAGTTTTAACGTCGTTCTTTTATTTTCAACCATAGGATGTTTTTTTAATTATATTTAAATGCAGTATAGTGTTTCAGTGCCTACTAAGTTTAAAATTTACAAATTGAATTATGGCTTGGCAATGGTGGGTTATTTGGCGCGTGCGGCATGTAGCGTGATGTTTACGTTTTTCATTTGAATGGTATGTAAACTCAATGTCAACGAAAATATCCCTTCGTTTCCGTAAATACTAAGGCAGCCAGTAATTCCTCTGATAGAGCCGTTAGTGAATCAACTACAAACAGATCTTTTACTCTCAAAGCTTTCAAACTTAATTACTTTTGTAAATTTGAGCTGTTGTTTTCAATGAACCTTCCTAAGTCCTAATCTCAGTAACTACCGCTCGAAGTCCATTAAAATACTAACATGATCCCCCTTCTTTCCTAAAATTGCTTTTCACTTATATTAAAGAGCTCTTGAATTTATTTCACTAGGAGCCTAATATTGAAAGGCGAGATTCCAATAAGGAATGGAGAAAATTTACTGACACGTACATTAAATATTGATCTAGAGGCCCTTAAAACTGTATTGGGGAATTGTTGTCAAATTGTGTCCTCGTTCAAAAAAAAAAAAATTGACTTGGGGTGGGGGTCAAGGCGAGCTTATTTGGTTGTACTGATCCTTAGTGATTTTTTTTCATCCGCAAAGGATTTCAGGCAAAGAACACACCTAAGTTACAGCTTCAGAACCAAGGGAATCTCGACCGAAAACAAATCTGGTTGCATTGACTCGTTTTGCTCTATGTACACTTTTATTTAAAATGAAAACAAATCAGAAATCTTTTTAATAAAGTTACTCAAGATGAATTTATTTAAATTAAGAAACATTTAAAACAAGATAAAACACAATAAGATGCCTATAATGAGATGGTCAATCAATATTCGTCAATATTCAAGGTGGTAACATGTGTGGGGGTGAATATTGCTTCAGCCCTACACAACGGGAAAATTATAATGATTATCCATTCATTTATTTGAGTAATATTCATCCATTCAAAGCTAAATGATGCAACTATTATTTAAATTTACTGAATTTTATTGCTTAACATGCAAATTACAACTCCAAATATTTAATTCTTAAGCAGAAAAACCGGAAAAAATGACAAATATTCCTTTTATTAACCAATAAAAATGTCAATTAAAAACGAACATTAATTACAAAATCTTTTTCCAAAATAGAAATTTCCCAAATAAAATTAAAGAGCCGCATTAAACCAAAAACGAATAGAGTGCAAACGTTTAAAATAAATTAAAACACTGTTCGTTTTATAGCATTAACACATCCAGAATTGCTCAGACTTCCATGAATGGGTATGATTATATATTAAACAGTTAATCTACTTTAATTATTTTTTTTTCAGTAATCTTGAGCATTATGGTGATACTGTGCGTATCACAGATTAGCTTAAAATCCATTCTGGATTTTGAAAATTTCTTCTGTGACTGTAATTATATACATGAAATACGTTCGTGGAAAAATGTTATACTAAAGACCCACAGTTGGTCTGTGACTGTCTATCCTGATAGTACCTGCCCTGAGCAAGAAAAACCTGTACTTGACAAACATATTACCAAACTTTTCAGTATTCCAGTGACATTTTTGTTGCAAAAGAAGATGTAGTTGAGGAAAAATAGGGTTTGACCGTAGGGAATTTGTAAGAGGATTTTTTTCACCAAGATGTTCAGAAAAAGTAGTGCATCACACAAAAAAATCCTACCGAAACCCCCTTGCATAACTACGAGGGAAATAGGAATCTCCATTTGGATGTATTGTATTTTTTGGTTTAAGTGGTCATTTCCTATCAAATCAAGCATTAAGAATCTGAATCCGACGTAAAAAATTCAGTTTTCTTTACCCCGTATCTATTTTCACCTTCATGGAACGTAAGGGGGCGGGGGGGGGGGAGTCCTCAGACCATTATTTGACGGATTCCGGCAGCTAAGGGATCGTTTTATATCAAACGAAAGACTGTGTTGCCAAATATGAGGTCGAAAAGCAGTTTTTCACTATTTACCTTATTTCTCTGGATCTCTGGAATTTTTTTTTGTGTAATTAATTTAAATTTTTCTGAATATTTTGGTTTAAAATATAGATTCCCTTACGATTTTTCCGAGGTTTGACCATTTTTCCCCGTATCTTCCCTCCACTAATGTAACTTTTAAGCCATTTTGAGATAACTTTGACTTGTTTTTCCGTTGTTTTAAAAGTGTCTTTTTGTTGTGCATTTTTACTTTGTGCTCTATTTTTTCACGTGTCATAAGGGCCCATGTTTATTTGGTTCCTAAATTAGCAAATTTCTACTCTGATTTTAAATTCGAAGGCGCTAAAGCCCAGGCATCGAAGCACTGGCGGATCCAGAGGGGCCCCCAAGATCTTTTCTGGTGCCCTCATTCCTTTTTTTTTCTTTTTTTCACTCTTTTTTTTAATAAATTTTTCAATTTGGTCAATTATTTGCACGCTTGTCACATTGGCTCCCCACCAAGATTTTGCTTATTGACAGTCTTGTCATATTGGGTCCCCCCAAGATTTCGCTCTAGATCCACCCCTGTACCGAAGGCCTGATTTTAGTGAGCATCTAGAAATAAAAGAAAATACATTTTCTCTAATATCAGTACGTGCATTATTTTCTTCAGGTTTGTCAAAACCTTCAATTAAAACAAGCGTTGTATCATATCTACCGAAATTGATCATATCAAGTCTACCGAAACTGCCCCTCCACGGAAAAACCCAACTGTGGTAAGTTCTGCAGGAAAATTCTCCCTCGTGGAAAATCCCCCCCCCCCCCCCGTATTAGCAACGATAGTATTTTTAAATTTAAGAGTATTTGAAAAATTTCCCTGTGGACAATTTACTTTTACAAGACCCCAAACTAACCCCCACTAACCCCTCTAACTCCCCACTAACCCCCAAAATCCCACTAATCCCCCCCTTGGGTACGGCCTTGCTGAAAACAGTAGGTAAACCCAATAAATATCAATAATCGAAAAACCAATAATCTGGAAACCGAATCGACGAAAATCTAAATTTAAATTAATTTATTTTGACTAAGGTTGCGAAAGCAAGAAAAACTAGAATAATCATGGAACATAAACAAAATCGGTGGGTGACATGTTCTAATGGAAAACTAATTTCAAATGTTTACAGAGCACTATTTTCAAATGTCGTCAGGTCCTTGGTATGTCCGGGGAAAAAGTAATTCTTGTTGAAATAAGAGGTTTCCTATATTCATGGCTAGTATTTTTGGTCTGGAATATAAAACGAAAAATTCTCCCTAGTTACCTGTTGCTTGGATTAGTTCACCGTGGTGGAATTGGCTTTCGAAACGGATAAAGGGCTTCAGATATTAGATTGATTTAAAGCTATTTTTAAGAGACCAGCATAAAAAAAAAATGTTCTGGAACTTGGTTCCAAGCAATTTTGGCTTATTCATCAAAGTAATTTTGTTTTGTTTTTCCTCTCGCTCTTTTCCATCGAGTCGTATGCTGGTGGCTAGGGTACGTTGTGCGAATGAAGGATGACAGATTGCCGAAGATTTCTCTTTTCGGCCAACCGTCTAGGGCTAAACAGAAAGCAGGTCGTCCTTGTCTGGGGTGGGTGGACGTCATAAAGAAAGATTTAAAGGAAATGGGAACTTCGTATGAGGGTGTAAACAGGGGGGCTTTGAATAGATTGCGGATGGAAGAGGAGCGTGCGCGGCTGTGTTGGCCTCAGGCGGCTTGGTGCTGTGGTGAGTTTTTAGTAGTAGTAGTAGTAGTATGCAGGTGGTGAAACTTGAAAATTTGAATCTAATGTTAAAGAGGTTGATTGTTCCACACGTTTTATCTTTTTATGGAATTATTAAGTTATAATTCGATAGAATTACAATGTAATATAATGGACTTGGTACTAATCTGGCACTAATCAATATTAAATTGGCACTAATCTGGATTATTTCTGTACTTGTTTTAATGTAAGTTCGGATGGGGATGGCACACAGAATTCTACAAAATTAAGGATACCTAAAAGTATCCTTTGAGAAAGTCGAAGTTGGCTTTATAAGATAAGATAAGATTTATTCATAATCAATTAATCATACAAGAAAATACTTTTGCTAATCCCCCAAAGGCTCCTAGGGCTGTAATAGAGGGGGAATACATACCGTTTAAATCAAACACTTAATCAATAGAAAAACATTAAAATAGGCCTACATTGAATAATCCAATCAATACATACAATCCAATCACAACACTCCTAATCCCCCTCGAAAGGCTTTATGGCCAGGGATACAAGGGGAAATAAAAAAAAAAAAATACCATATATCCAAACAACCATAAAAAATAAATCAATCGCCAAACAACATATAAAATTAAAGAGACCGTACCTGAGGCCTGGGAGTCAAAGCGCAGAGAAGACCACCATAAAACAAAAATAAACATTCAGGGGACATCAACTCCAAAAAAAAAAAAAAAACTATTCTAAAAAAAAAAAATTCTAAAAAAAAAAAAAAAAAAATTCTATTTGATTCTTAACTAAATGGTCCTTAAGAATCCTCTTGAAAGTGCCAAACGAGTGGCATTTCTGTACTGAAGAAGGCAGGGAGCTCCAAACCTGATGACAAGTGATGAGGGGATTGAAATCTGACCGCACAGTGGGAGTAGGAGGAATGCAGATATTATGTGACGAACGAAGGTTATATGGAGCTGAATCAGAAATAAACTGAGGAGTTTTTTGAAGAGATTTTGCGAGATTGCCATGAAACTGATGAAATCAAAAGAAGCACAAGAAAGAATGTAGATAGACCGTAGATTTAGAAGCGGTTTTGGTGAAGTACGGTTGGTGTCCATAACCAGACGCCGTGTTTTGTTATACATGACAGAAAGCGACCACAGTGTAGAAGGAAAAGTAGACATCCATACTATGGGGCAATAAGAGACATATGACTGGACAAGGCAGACAAAAAGAAGCTTCAGAATAGATCCAGGAAAGGTGTGTTTGAGTTTTCGAATGACACCCAAACTCCGTGAGACCTTAACCCTAATCATGGCTATATGGCGTCTAAACGAAAGGTTCTCATCAAGCAGGATACCAAGAAACCGGACCAACAGATTCTTTGGTCTACACAAGGAGCCTTGTGACACCTGAAGCTGTGTCAGTTGAGGGAAAGCTACACCAATTCGAGAAAAAATAAGAAAATGTGACTTGGAAACATTCAAGGCCAAGTAATTCGCCTCAAACCATGAAACTACTCTCCCAAATATTGCCACCAGACTAGACCTGATATCACATTCTGTCTTCCCTAGAGTCCCAAAAGTGCTGTCGTCAGCAAAAGCAACGAGGCAATCTTCATTAGAAGTAGCATTGGGACACGAAGGAACATCCGGATGACACAGATTGCAGCATACTAGAGGACTGGTGTTCTTGACTGCTGAAATCAGATCATTGACGTAAATCAGAAATGAAACGGGGCCAAGAACAGATCCCTGGGGGACACCATATTCTACTTCAGAAGGGCTCCGGAAAAGCGGATCAATCGAAATAAGTCTACCAGAAAGATATGATTCAAACCAAGAGAAAACATTTGATCTTATACCAATATGCGATAATTTCCAAAGGAGAATCTGATGAGTCAAAGAATCAAAAGCTTTAAGAACATCCAAAAATAAAGCTGCCGGGATAAGACCAAAATCTCTTGCCGAATGAATGAAATTCAAGAAAGATGCGCAAGCATGCTCTGTAGAGTGATTCGCTCGGAATTCAAACTGGAAATCATGGAAAACATTTTTGACATCCAGAAAACTAAGAAGCCTGGATAGCATAGCCTTCTCAAAATTTTTTTTTAAAACAGATAGAAGACAAATCGGCCTATAATTAGCAGGATCACTCTGGGACCCACCTTTATACAGCCCCATAACCTTAGCTTGCTTGAGTGATTCAGGGAAAATTCCTTTCTTGAAAGACAGATTGACAAGCTTAGTCAATGGTGACAGAATAGCAGGAAGAACGGCACGGATAACCCTTGTAGGAATTATGTCTCGCCCTGAAGACGATGAACCTTTAAGTGCATTTACGATCCGAGCTACCTCAAACTCAGAAACATGGTTCCAGACCATTGACTTTAAACATGGGGGTCCAAGATAGGCTCTGAAATCGCAACGAGGAGTTGTAGAGCTCACATAGGAAGCAGTCGTCTTTCCTATATTAGCAAAATAAGACGTAAGCTCTAGCTGAACATTTTCTTCTCCTTGGATAATTTTACCATCAACTATCAGCGTTGTTGGAACTGAAGGTGGAGGGGGAGTAGGTTTAAGTACAGAATTAATAATTTTCCATGTCTTCCCAACATCCTTTACACACTCAGAAAATTTCCTGTGATAATACTGAGACTTGGCCTTCCGACACAGAGAATTAAATATACTCCTATAGGCCTTGAACCACTGATGATGACAAGTAGATGACGAAGCTTTGTAAAGCTTCAAGAGATTATTATTCCTTGTCCAGCTTTTACGGAGACCTGTATTCATCCATGAATTCGGCAGTCCTATCCTTTTCGAGGTATGAGGCGCTGGATTCTGGTGGCAAACTTCTAGGATACCTTCTTTTACTGAATCATAAAAGAAATCAAAAGAGCGTTTAAAATCCGATTCAGAATCCAAACTATCCCATGGCTAATCAGTCAAACGAGATTTAAGTAGACTGATCTCACTGACACTAAAACGGAAAAATGAGAGATTAGATGGAGAAGGTTTAGGCTGCGATCGATCAGCAGTCCTATATCGTGAAATAGCAGGAAAACTATCAGAAACATCACTAACCATCACCAAATCATCTAAGATATCTAGTGACGATAAAATGTTATCAATAAGTGATGCATGCATCTCAGTAACTCAGGTTGGTATACAAACTGAAGGTAGAGTTCCTGCAAAAAGCATCATTGACAAAAAATCTGCAGCCGAAGCAGAATTTAGATCCAGCAGGTTAAGGTTGAAATCCCCCATAAGGATTAGTTTGCAAGGATGCTTTTGGACTAAGTCCAAAACCTCTTACAGAATTTTCATAAACGAAGGAATAGATCCACTAGGGGATCTGTAAACCAAACCGACAACTAAATCCTTACAACTTGACTTAATCTCAATTAAAAGGGATTCAAAGATTCCTTCCTCATTTCTACTCAAATCACTTCGGAAATTATATACAAGATGATCGGCAATATACAGGGCAAGGCCACCTTTCGCCATCTGTTTCCGGTTCATCCTCTCCATCCTAAATCTTTGGATATCTAAAAGCATATCCTTTTTTGAATCGAGGAAAGTTTCACATAATCCAATAACATCCGGAGTTCCACCACTGACGATCCGCTTAAGCTCATCAAAAGAGGAGCAAAGTCCCTGAATGTCCCTGAATCTTTGTTCCTGAATCTCTGTCCCTGAATCTTTGGACTAGTAATAATTGTTTGTCTTTTCTATTTGGAGTTGCTAATCTCTTGATCACGGTTAAAAAAAGAAATAAGAGGCACCGGAAGCAGTTTACTGGTGAAAGCACCTTCAAAACCGTTTCCTACTAAATGCATTTTTTTGCAATAACTGAATTCGTTTCTTTTCTATTGATGATTCGATCAAGGTTGTACGAGGTATCTTTGTTTTTATGATGGGCAATAAATATATGCATACATACATAGTGTGACGACAAGATTTTTGTTTACCTTGCGTCATAACGACCTAAAATAATAAACGACCTTCCACATTTGCTGAAGTCAACGGAGGAAGTGAAAAAGTTTTGTGCCTCGCTGAAATGTTTGCGTTTAGACAATTACTACTGGCAGGGATTCCACTATCCCCGAATTTTCTGAGATTTTCCCGAAAATCTATTTGTCTCCCCGAAAAAAAATTTGGTTCCCCGAATCCCCGAAATTTCCCCGAAAATCACTCAACCACGGTTTCATCCCTACTGACTATCCCTAGCAAACATTACTTTACAAACCATGATTTTCACTATTCTCTTGTTCATTAATTTTCGTCTCCTGTGTTACTTTGCATAAAAACCAGACCTATAGAATTTAATTATAGACGGTTCTTTATATGTTCACAAAAGTATCACTTTCTTTTATTTAGATTAAATCATTTGAATGCAGTATTTCAAATGCTATAAGATTCTTACATTTACATCATTCGTGGTCAAGCAATCTTGACAAAATTAGCCAAGAATTATACTTGAAGTTGTTTAACGGAACGCTCAGTTAGAATTGTTTAGAAAGCCGAATCATAAGTTTAAATTTGGTTTTATTTGTTATTTTTGGTTTTGGACATACTGTATTAATGTTTAATGCTTAATGAGTGAACGCATAATGTATTCAAGGAATTGATCTATTTGCCAGGAATTCTTACCATTTAAATTTTTGTTTCATTCGGTGTGTAAAATTTAAGTTCTTTTCTTTTTTATCTGAGAATTGTATTTATCATATCACCTTTTATCCTCAAACGTATTCACTCAGCACTCCCCTCACACTTATTATTCTGGTCCCTTCACCTGTGTAATATTTTCAGTGGGCGTAATATTTTAAACTGCAGTTTTAGGAACTTTTTACGATCTTGCAAACCTGTTAGTTAGGCAAAGGAAATTTTACGGAAAATATATTCGGGATAGCCAAGTAAATTTGTTCAAATATCTAAGGTCTACCATTACAACTTCTAGCTCTTGGACAATTAGTAACCCTGTATGAAGGCTAATTCTGAGATAGAAAAAAATAAAATAAAATATGGTATGATTTATTTTTACCTAGGAACTATCCCTAAATACAATCTTCTTACCATACAAAATGCACCACTCCCTCCCCCTCCTAATGAATTAAAATTTAGCTATAGACTATGTAAAAGGTTGGTGAGTAGGGAATTTGAATGGAAGTAACCCCAAAAATATTATCCATAAGAAAATTTACGTTACAGCTTAAAGTAAAAATTTGGTTATTAGGCTCATATTGTTTTCTTGTCAAGTTTTATATGTTTTCGGACCTATTTATCGCGAACAGTTGGTTAATAATGACAAATAATGTTAGCGCGAAGTAAAAGAATAAGTAATTTTTATATGATTTGTAGCCTACAGCTATCATGTCCAGGCATTAGATGGGCTGATATAAAAATGATACTGCAATAAGTATTATATTCGGAAAATGGATGGTCACATGGTTGGTGGGAGGGCTCGGGGTCAATCGGTGACTATATAGTAATTATGAGGTTACCAAAAGACAGGAAAGCATAGTAGAAACAAACAATGAAAAAAAAATTATGTTCCGAGGGGTATTTTCCGCAGGGGGGTGGGTATTTTTCGCTGGGATATTTTCCGCGGGGAGTATTTTCAGCGGGGGAGTATTTTCTGCGTGGAATATTTTTTGTGAGAGGTAGGGGGGGGGGGGGGGTATTTTCCATTTTTCCCGGGGGGATAATTTTTTTGGGGGGTGGGTAAACCCCTAAGACCTTAGAATCAGTATGAAAACCCAATATTGTGTCAATTCTCATCAAAATTCCCCTTTTAATTTCAGTTTAAATTTACTTGTTTAATTTAGTTCTTGTTTGTTTTAAGTTTTAATGTTACCCCATACCTATAGGTTGAATTTTTTCTGTTTAATTTACTTATCGAGAAACCGCAAACAATATTTGTTTTTTTTTAACAATTTTGAAGTTTTTGCCGCAATAAGAGTTTTCAGCTATGGGTTCGAATCCCGGGCTCTAAAACCTATTTTGTAAAAGGCTTGATTTTCTACGCGGACTACTTGAGCCTGAAAACGAAGCTAAAACCAATTTTGGCTCCCAAATTTTCGCAACGAAATTCCATTTTGTTTTTTCCCCGAAAATTCCCGAATCTTGAAGACTTGTCCCCGAAAAATCCCCGGATTTTTTAGACTTGTCCCCGAATTTTAAGTTTCGAGAGTGGAAGCCCTGACTACTGGTGTTTACTACTAATGGTGAAAGAGGTAGAGTATGGATGTTACTGATTTTGTGCGAGGGTGAATGTTCATGAGTGTCTGGCAGTGAAGTTATGAGGGTCTTTTAAGTGAAGGAAGTTAGAATGATGGTTTGCTTATAGGGGCGGAGTCTTACTGTCTTAGGCTTTTTTTTACTGGTCAATAGGTTGGTTTTTTCGTTTTTTTTTTATTTGGGACGAAGCAAAGGAAGAAGCATAATTTTTGGAAGGAAAAACTTTTTGGAAGTAATAATTGGTAGCATTATTAAGTTTTGATATTGATTTAGGGTCAGCTATATAATAAGATCCCAGGTACTTATCTGGGTACTGTTCTAAAATGTGTAAAACACACGAGAAGTAAAGTTTGGTTAATGCTAATGAAATAAAACAAAATAGGATGAAAATATAATAATTCAGAAACTAATTTGGACTAAATATTTCCACATTAAGGGTGGGGATGCGGGTAAAGAATAGCATATATTAGATACGTAACCTAACCTAATCCAACCTAGGTACCTTTTAGTCCCCATAAACCCCGAAAAACTAAAGTTTAAATATAGTTCCCGGAGTGAAAACCATTTGTAATGCCTATCTTTATACAGCGTCTCGTATAAGCACCGGGTAATGACTATGGGAGCTTTGCTTTTCTCGACGCGTGTTTTAGAGATAATAGAACAGTACCCTTATCTGTTATAACGCCAGTAGAAAGGGAGGTGCTACTCGTGACAGAACACCAAATATGGGCATAGAGTCCCTAGGGGAGATGGATTTCTGAGAAATTGATTGCGTAATCAAAGCGTGTCAATGACCTCTTTTTCCAAGGAGAATTGTTTCCGGAAGTTTATTATTATCTTTGGAGTTCGACCAGAATTGTTTCCGGGGCAATGTTTAGATCACACGTGACAGATGATGTCATGGTTGATTGATTTGACACGAAAGGGGAATTAATTTATTGTTTCTAAGGGGAATTATTGATTCACGAAAGGGGAATTAATTTGTTGTTTCTAAGGAGAATTATTGATTCACGAAAGGGAATTAATTTGTTGTTTCCTAAGAGAATTGTTTCCGAGCGAATGTCTATTAATGTCTTTGGAGTTCTACCAAGAGAATTGTTTCCGGGTGAATGTTTTGATCTTAGCGATGAAGTGATTAGCGCGCGAAAGGGTTCCCCAGTAATTTCAAATGTGAAAGCACAGAGATGTCAAAAACAAAAGAAACTCACTGAAATTACGTTTAGGAATTATTTGGGCGAAACCGTTTTAGACATTTTAGGGAATTATTTCGGCGAAACAGTTAGAGACATTTTAAAAGATGATTTTAGAAGAGTTTTAGAAGAGGATTTGAGGGTGAAACTCTGTGGTCGTTATAATACACAAGTTGTATTTGAGCAGTGTTGTGAGGTCCTCTACGCCAACCCCAAAGGCCCCCAGGTCCCCCTAATGCCCCTCGAGCCCCCAAAGGCCCCTGGAACCCCCCCCCCCCCATTTTTTTAAATAATTTTTGAATTTTTTAAACATGATATTTTTTTTAACTTTTTATGTATCTTAAAATGACATGAAATATGCTTACGGCTCTACCAATCGTTCTCTGTGCTTGTTCATAGACACGACGTGGCTTTACCACTGGTACTCTATGACAGGTTATCGACACTACCTAGTTTATTGCATGCATTAAATCAGTATTTTTTACGCAGTGGAAGGATAAACACACAATTCATATCTGTAAAAAATTGAAGATGAATTATTCGACGAAAGTATGTGCACATGATAAAATCATCGTCGTGTTGAATAGTGACAAGGAGAAATACCTGAACTATGAAACGAGTGCAAGTCGTAACACTATTGGAAATGTATGCATGCGTTGTCATGACAGCGAGAAGTTAGATTTCTTTGGAGTACCCAAGAATTTCAATCGTGTTAACGGTGGATATGCGAGAGTAACATTACCAGAGAAATTAGTGCTCAAAGAGAATGCAAACTTAAAAATAATTGTCGATGATCGGGGACAACTCCTTGCTAGTGCTTCCGGTAACATGCTACCTGTCGATACATCCTATCATCATCTTTCCGGTATTAGCATTTTAAAGAGAACAAGAAGAAGACAAGCATACTCCTGCACTAATATCATTAATCATATCTTGTCAATGTGCCAAAACTGCTATCTATGTAAAAACAATGTGACAATAGACAGTGAAATCGCAGGCAGAATAAAAAGGACGTTAGTAGACAATATCATCAATGAATATAAAGATGAATTGACGGAAAGTGAAGCGCAAGTGTACTAATAATGTATAATAATGTATTTAACATATTTTTATATTAATATTCTACATGTCGTCATTTCATTAAAAATATCTTATGCATTATTTTGTTAAGTGTTCATTATTTTTAGGGTATGCTAGAACATCAAACGTTCAGAATATCAATTAAAAAGGTCAGAGATGTAAGAAAAAGAATTTTAGAGATAAAGATACTACTAGCAGGCTCAATTTTTCATAGAATGGGCATTTCACAACAAGTTCTTTTCTTAATGTCCTTCCTAAACCCATTTTACAAGTTAGAGCATCTATCCTTTTCATCCACAACTTTATTTTACAGCTTTTTGAATGCTCCAACACCAAGCAATACTTTTCAAAAGGCATTTCACAACCAGTTCTTTTCATAATGTCCTTCCTAAACCCATTTTACAAGTTGAAGCATCCATCCTTTTCACCACAACTTTACTTTACAGCTTTTGAATGCCCCAACACCAAGCAATACTTTTCAAAAGGCATTTCAGAACAAGTTCTTTTCTTAATGTCCTTCCTAAACCCATTTTACAAATTGAAGTACCCATCCTTTTCACCCACAACTTTACTATACTGCCTTTTTGAATGCCTCAACACCAAGCAATACCTTTCAAAAGGCATTTCACAACAAGTTCTTTTCTTAATGTCCCTCCTAAACCCTTTTTACAAGTTGAAGTACCCATCCTTTTCATCCACAACTTTACTTTACAGCTTTTTTGAATGCTCCAACACCAAGCAATACTTTTCAAAGGACATTTCAGAACGATTTCTTTTCTTAATGTCCTTTCTAAACCCATTTTCCAACTTGAAGTAGCCATCCTTTTCACCCACAACTTTACTTTACAGCTTTTTGAATGCTCCAACACCAAGCAATACTTTTCTAAGGGCTTTTCACAACAAGTTCTTTTCTTAATGTCCCTCCTAAACCCATTTTACAAATTGAAGTACCCATCCTTTTCACCCACAAATTTACTATACTGCCTTTTTGAATGCCTCAACACCAAGCAATACTTTTCAAAGGGCATTTCAGAACAATTTCTTTTCTTAATGTCCCTCCTAAACCCATTTTACAACTTGAACTACTCATCTTTTTTACCCACAACTTTACTTTACAGCTTTTTGAATTCCCCAACACCAAGCAATACTTTTCCAAAGGCATTTCAGAACAAGTTCTTTTCTTAATGTCCTTCCTAAACCCATTTTACAAATTGAAGTACCCATCCTTTTCACCCACAATTTTACTATACTGCCTTTTTGAATGCCTCAACACCAAGCAATACCTTTCAAAAGGCATTTCACAACAAGTTCTTTTCTTAATACCCTTCCTAAACCCTTTTTAAAAGTTGAAGTACCCATCCTTTTCATCCACAACTTTACTTTACAGCTTTTTTGAATGCTCCAACACCAAGCAATACTTTTCAAAGGGAATTTCAGAACAATTTCGTTTCTTAATGTCCTTCCTAAACCCATTTTCCAACTTGAAGTACCCATCCTTTTCACCCAAAACTTTAATTTACAGCTTTTTGAATGCCCCATCACCGAGCAATACTTTTCTAAGGGCATTTCACAACCATTTCTTTATATAATGCCCCTCCTAAACCCATTTTACAAATTGAAGGACCAATCCTTTTCACCCAAAACTTTACTTTACTGCTTTTTTGAATGCTCCAACACCAAGCAATACTTTTCAAAGGGCATTTCACAACAAGTTCTTTTCTTAATGTCATTCCTAAACCCATTTTACAAGTTGAAGTACCCATTCTTTGCACCCAAAACTTTAATTTAAATCTTTTTGAATGCTCCAACACCAAGCAATACTTTTCTAAGGGCATTTCACAACAAGTTCTTTTCTTAATGTTCTTCCTAAACCCATTTTACAAGTTGAAGTACCCATCCTTTTCACCCACAAATTTACTATACTGCCTTTTTGAATGCTCCAACACCAAGCAATACTTTTCAAAGGGCATTTCAGAACAAGTTCTTTTCTTAATGTCATTCCTAAACCCATTTTACAGTATTTTTTTACATATCTTAAAATGGCATGAAATATGCTTACGGCTCTACCAATCGTACTCTGTGCTTGTTCATAGACACGACGCGGCTTTCCCACTGGTACTCTATGGAAGGTTATTGACACTACCTAGTTTATTACATGCATTAAATCAGTATTTTTTACACAGTGGAAGGATAAACACACAATTCATATCTGTAAAAAGTAAAGATGAATTATTCGACGAAAGTATGTGCACTTGATAAAATCATCGTCGTGTTGAATGCTGACAAGGAGAAATACCTGAACTATGAAACGAGTGCAAGTGGTAAAACTATTGGAAATGTATGCATGCGTTGTCATGACAGCGAGAAGTTAGATTTCTTTAGAGTACCCAAGAATTTCAATCGTGTAAACGGCGGATATGCGAGAGTAACATTACCAGAGAAATTAGTACTCAAAGAGAATGCAACCTTAAAAATAATAGTTGATGAAGAGGGACAACTTCTAGCTAATGGTTCTGGTAGCATGTGAGCCGTTGATAGATCTTATCGCTATCTTTCCGGTGTTAGCATTCGAATGAAAGCAAAAGGAAAAAGAAGACATGCATACAGTTGCACCAACATCATAAATCATACCTTGTCAATGTGCCAAAACTGTTATCTATGTAAAAATAATGTGACAATAGACAGTGAAATCGCAAGCAGAATAAAGAGGACATTAGCAGAGAATATCATCAATGAATATAAATATGAATTGACGGAAAGTGAAGCGCAAGTGTATTAATAATGTATAACAGTGTGTTTAACATATTTTTATATTAATATTCTACATGTCGTTATTTCGCTATAAATACCTTATGTATTATTTTTTTAAGTGTTCATTATTTTTAGGGTATGCTAGAACGTCAAACGTTCAGAATATCTATTAAAAAGGTCAGAGATGTAAGAAAAAGAATTTTAGAGATAAAGATACTACTAGCAGGCTCAATTTTTCATAGAAAATAGAAAAGTTCAAGTTCTCTTCTGAATTTTACCAAAGAACACAATTCAATTCTAATTTCACCAGAGAAAATAAAAAGCTTCCACTTCAGTTTTAAGTTCACCAAGACTTAAAAAATTTAAAGTTCACTTCTAAATTTTTCCATAGAAGATATGAAAAGTTATACTATGATTGTGATTATTTTCTATGAAGATAAAAATTTTCACTTTAATTATAAATTTTCTTAAATTAAATTACTACCTTTCTCAAAGAGATGAAAAAATTTAGTTCTGTTCCAAATATTTTACCGAAAGAAGAAAAGTTCAAATTTGACTTTGAATTTTCTGAATGAAAATTAAATAAGTTATTGATCAATTCTATTTTCCCAAAATAATATAAAAAGTTTCCACTTCAGTTCAGATTTTTCTCAAAGAGATGAAAAAATTTAAAATACTGTTCCAAATTTTTCATAGAAGATAGAAAAGTTCATGTTCTCTTCTGAATTTTACCAAAGAACACAATTCAATTCTAATTTCTCGAGAGAAAATAAAAATCTTCCAATTCAGTTCTCTATTTCACAAAGACATAAAGAAATTTAAAGTTCAATTCTAAATTTTTCGGTGGAAGATAGAAAAAATAATACCATACTTGTGAATATTTTCACGGAAGATAAAAAGTTCTAGTTCAATTTTAAATTTTATAAATAAAGTGAAGAAAATTTCAAGTTCTCTTCTGAATTTTCTGTATGAAAAAGAAATAAGTTATTGATCATTTCTATTTTTCCGAATAATATAAAAATTTTCCATTTCAGTTCAGATCTGTCTCAAAGGGATGAAAACGTTAAAAAAATGTTCCAAATTTTTCACAGAAGATAAAAAAGTTCAAGTTCTCTTCTGAATTTTACCAAAGAACACAATTCAATTCTAATTTCTCCAGAGAAAATAAAAATCTTCCACTTCAGTTCTTTATTTCGCAAAGACATAAAGAAATTTAAAGTTCAATTCTAAATTTTTCGGTGGAGGATAGAAAAAGTAATACCATACTTGTGAATATTATCATGGAAGATAAAAAGTTCTAGTTCAATTTAAAATTTTCTCAACGAAGTGAAGAAAAGTTCAAGTTCTCTTCTGAATTTTACCAAAGAAAACAATTCAATTCTAATTTCTCCAGAGAAAATAAAAATCCTCCACTTCAGTTCTTTATTTCACAAAGACATAAAGAAATTTAAAGTTCAATTCTAAATTTTTCGGTGGAAGATAGATAAAGTAATACCATACTTGTGAATATTTTCCCGGAAGATAGAAAGTTCTACTTCAATTATAAATTTTCTCAACGAAGTGAAGAAAAGTTCAAGTTCTCTTTTGAAATTTACTAAAGAACACACTTAAATTCTAATTTCTTCAAGATAAAATAAAAATCTTCCACTTCAGTTTGAGGTTCCCCGAAAAAATAAAGAAATTTAAAGTTATATTCAAAATTTTTAGATGGAAGATAGAAAAAGTAATACTATGATTGTGATTATTTTCCATGAAGATCAAAAGTTTCACTTTATTTATAATTTTTCATAAATTCAGTTCTGATTTTTCTCAAAGAGATGAAAAATTTAAAGTTCGGTTCCAAATTTTTCATAGAAGATAGAAAAAGTTATACATTGATTGTGAATATTCGACATGAAGATAAGGAACTCCACTTTAATTCTGAGTTTTCTCAAAGAAGTGCAAAATGTTCAAGTTCTCTTCTGAATTTTCTTAACGAAGAGAAAAAAGTTAGCTCAATTCTGAATTTACCAATGAAAATGAAAAAACCTTCCACTTCAGCTCTTAATTTCTCAAAGACATAAAAAATTTTAAGTTCAGTTCTAAATTTTTCTGTAGAAGATAGGAAAAGTTATACTATGATTGTGATTATTTTCCAGTGAAGATAAAAAGTTTCACTTTAATTCTAATTTTCTTAAATTCATTTCCGATTTTTTGCAAAGAGATGAACAAATTTAAAGTTCTGTTCCAAATTTTTCATAGAAGATAGAAAAAGTTATACATTGATCGTGAATATTTGCCATGAAGATAAGGAGCACCACTTTAATTCTGAGTATTCTCGAAGAAGTGCAAAATGTTCAAGTTCTCATCTGAATTTTCTTAAAGAAGAGAAAAAAAGTTAGCTCAACTCTGAATTTTACCAATGAAAATGAACAAAGCTTCCGCTTCAGTTCTTAATTTCTCAAAGACATAAAAAATTTAAAGTTCAGTTCTAAATTTTTCCGTAGAAGATGGGAAAAGTTATACTATGATTGTGATTATAGTTCAATGAGGATAAATAGTTTTAATTTAATTCTAAATTTTCTTGATTACAGTTCCGATTTTTCTCAAAGAGATGAAAAAATTTAAAGTTCTGTGCCAAGTTTTTCATAGAAGATAAAAGAAGTTATACATTGATCGTGAATATTCACCATGAAGATAAAAATTTCCACTTTAATTCCAAATTTTCTCAATGAAGCGCAAAATGGTCAAGTTCTCTTCTAATTTTTCCAAGAAAATAAAAAGGTTCCACTTCAGTTCTGGTTTTTTCTCAAAGAGATGAAAAATTTAAAGTTCTATTCGAATTTTAAATTAAATTTTAGCTCCTTTGGCTTATGGACTTACCCCTCAAATTTTTAAATTAGAAAATGAGTGACTCGTTCTATTATTAAAGACAATCGTTGAAACTCGTTCATCTAACCTCCAAAACAATAGGTTAGGTTAGGTATAAATAAATATTAATATATAAATAGAAACATTTCTACATGTTTAAGTTAGGTTAGGTTAGGTTAACTTATCATGAGCGCTCATGATAAGTTAACCTAACCTTTTCCGGCGAGTATGGATAGGTTAGGTTAGATTAAGTTAGGTTAGGTTAGCCTACGCACGCTTCACTTAGGTTAGGTTAGGTGAGAGACAGGCAAAAAGTTAGGTTAGATTAAGTTAGGTTAGGTTAAGTTAGGTTAGGCTAGGTTAGCCTACGTACGCGTGCGTACGTAGGCTAACCTAGCCTAACCTAACTTAACCTAACCTAACTTAACCTAACTTAATCTAACCTAACTTTTTGCCTATCTCTCACCTAACCTAACCTAAGTGAAGCGTGCGTAGGCTAACCTAACCTAACTTAACCTAATCTAACCTAACCTAATCTAGCCTAACCTAACCTAACTATAGTCGCCGGAAAAGGTTAGGTTAACTTATCCTGAGCGCTCATGATAAGTTAACCTAACCTAACCTAACTTAAACATGTAGAAATGTTTCTATTTATTTATTAATATTTATTTATACCTAACCTAACCTATTGTTTTGGAGGTTAGATGAACGAGTTTGAACGATTGTCTTTAATAATAGAACGAGTCACTCATTTTCCAATTTAAAAATTTGAGGGGTAAGTCCATAAGACAAAGGAGCTAAAATTTAATTTAAAATTCGAATATAACTTTAAATTTTTCATCTCTTTGAGAAAAAACCAGAACTGAAGTGGAACCTTTTTATTTTCTTTGAAAAATTAGAAGAGAACTTGACCATTTTGCACTTCATTGAGAAAATTTGGAATTAAAGTGGAAATTTTTATCTTCATGGTGAATATTCACGATCAATATATAACTTCTTCTATCTTCTATGAAAAACATGGCACAGAACTTAAAATTTTTTCATCTCTTTGAGAAAAATCGGAACTGTATTTAAGAAAATTTAGAATTAAAGTGAAACTTTTTATCTTCATTGGAAAATAATCACAATCATAGTATAACTTTTCCTATCTTCTACGGAAAAATTAAGAACTGAACTTTAAATTTTTTATGTCTTTGAGAAATTAAGAACTGGAGTGGAAGGTTTTTTCATTTTCAATGGTAAATTCAGAATTGAGCTAACTTTTTTCTCTTCGTTAAGAAAATTCAGAAGAGAACTTGAACATTTTGCACTTCTTTGAGAAAACTCAGAATTAAAGTGGAGTTCCTTATCTTCATGTCGAATATTCACAATCAATGTATAACTTTTTCTATCTTCTATGAAAAATTTGGAACAGAACTTTAAATTTTTCATCTCTTTGCAAAAAATCGGAACTGAATTTAAGAAAATTAGAATTAAAGTGAAACTTTTTATCTTCACTGGAAAATAATCACAATCATAGTATAACTTTTCCTATCTTCTACAGAAAAATTTAGAACTGAACTTTAAATTTTTTATGTCTTTGAGAAATTAAGAACTGAAGTGGAAGGTTTTGTCATTTTCAATGGTAAATTCAGAATTGAGCTAACTTTTTTCTCTTCTTTAAGAAAATTCAGAAGAGAACTTAAACAATTTGCACTTCTTTGAGAAAACTCAGAATTAAAGTGGAGTTCCTTATCTTCATGTCGAATATTCACAATCAATGTATAACTTTTTCTATCTTCTATGAAAAATTTGGAACCGAACTTTAAATTTTTCATCTCTTTGAGAAAAATCCGAACTGAATTTAAGAAAAATTATAAATAAAGTGAAACTTTTGATCTTCATGGAAAATAATCACAATCATAGTATTACTTTTTCTATCTTCCATCTAAAAATTTAGAATAGAACTTTAAATTTCTTTATTTCTTTGGGGAACTTAAAACTGAAGTGGAAGATTTTTATTTTCTCTGGAGAAATTAGAATTGAATTGTGTTCTTTAGTAAAGCTCAGAAGAGAACTTGAACTTTTCTTCACTTAGTTGAGAAAATTTTAAATTGAACTAAAACTTTTTATCTTCCGGAAAAATATTCACAAGTATGGTATTACTTTTTCTATCTTCCAGCGAAAAATTTAGAATTGAACTTTAAATTTCTTTATGTCTTTGTGAAATAAAGAACTGAAATGGAAGATTTTTATTTTCTCTGGTGAAATTAGAATTGAATTGTGTTCTTTGGTAAAATTCAGAAGAGAACTAGAACTTTTCTTCACTTCATTGAGAAAATTTGAAATTGAACTAGAACTTTTTATCTTCCGGGAAAATATTCCCAAGTATGGTATTACTTAATGTATCTTCCACCAAAATATTTAGAATTGAACTTTAAATTTCTGTATGTCTTTGTGAAATAAAGAACTGAAGTGGAAGATTTTTGTTTTCTCTGTAGAAATTATAATTTAAGTGTGTTCTTTGGTAAAGTTCAAAAGAGAACTTGAACTTTTCTTCACTTCGTTGAGAAAATTTTAAATTGAACTAGAACTTTTTATCTTCCAGAATAATATTCACAAGTATGGTATTACTTTTTCTATCCTCCATCGAAAAATTTAGAATAGAATTTTAAATTTCTTTGTGTCTTTGTGAAATAAAGAACTGAAGTGGAAGATTTTTAATTTCTCTGGAGAAATTAGAATTGAAGTGTGTTCTTTGGTAAAATTCAGAAGAGAACTTGAACTTTTTTATCTTCTGTGAAAAATTTGGAACAGTATTTTAAATTTTTCATCCCTTTGAGACAGATCTGAACTGAAATGGAAAATTTTTATATTATTCGGAAAAATAGAAATGATCAATAACTTATTTTTTTTTCATAGAGAAAATTTAGAAGAGAACTTGAACTTTTCTTCACTTCGTTGAGAAAATTTTAAATTGAACTAGAACTTTTTATCTTCCGGGAAAATATTCACAAGTATGGTATTACTTTTTCTATCTTTCATCGAAAAATTTAGAATTGAACTTTAAATTTCTTTATGTCTTTGTGAAATAAAGAACTGAAGTGGAAGATTTTTATTTTCTCTGGAGAAATTAGAATTGAATTGTGTTCTTTGGTAAAATTCAGAAGAGAACTTGAACTTTTTTATCTTCTGTGAAAAATTTGGAACAGTATTTTAACGTTTTCATCCCTTTGAGACAGATCTGAACTGAAATGGAAAATTTTTATAATATTTGGAAAAATAGAAATGATCAATAACTTATTTCTTTTTCATAGAGAAAATTCAGAAGAGAATCTGAACTTTTCTTCACTTCATTGAGAAAATTTAAAATTGAACTAGAACTTTTTATCTTCCGTGAAAATATTCACAAGTATGGTATTACTTTTTCTATCTTCCACCGAAAAATTTAGAATTGAACTTTAAATTTCTTTATGTCTTTGTGAAATAGAGAACTGAATTGGAAGATTTTTTTTTCTCTGGAGAAATTAGAATTGAATTGTGTTCTTTGGTAAAATTCCGAAGAGAACATGAACTTTTCTATCTTCTATAAAGAATTTGGAACAGTATTTTAAATTTTTTCATCTCTTTGAGAAAAATCTGAACTGAAGTGGAAAATTTTTATATTATTTTAGGGAAATAGAATTGATCAATAACTTATTTCATTTTCATTGAGAAATTTCAGAATCGAAGTTGAACTTTTCTTTTTCCGGGAAAATATTTGGAACAGAACTTTAAATTTTTTCATCTCTTTGAGAAAAGTCGGAACTGAATTTAAGAACATTTAGAATTAAAGCGAAACTTTTTATCTTCATACAAAATAATCACAATCATAGTATAACTTTTCCTATCTTCTATGGAAAAATTTAGAAGTGAACTTTAAATTTTTCATGTCTTGGTGAACTTAAAACTGAAGTGGAAGCTTTTTATTTTATCTGGTGAAATTAGCATTGAAATGTGTTCTATGGTGAAATTCAGAAGAGAACTTAAACTTTTCTATCCTCTATGAAAAATTGAGCCTGCTAGTAGTATCTTTATTTCTAAAATTCTTTTTCTTACATCTCTGACCTTTTTAATAAATATTCTGAACGTTTGACGTTCTAGCATACCCTAAAAATAATGAACACTTAACAAAATAATCCATAAGATATTTTTAATGAAATAACGACATGTAGAATATTAATATAAAAAATATGTTAAATACTCTATTATACATTATTAGTACACTTGCGCTTCACTTTCCGTCAATTCATCTTTATATTCATTGATGATATTGTCTGCTAATGTCCTTTTTATTCTGCCTGTGATTTCACTGTCTATTGTCACATTATTTTTACATAGATAGCAGTTTTGGCACATTGACAAGATATGATTTATGATGTTGGTGCAACTGTATGCATGTCTTCTTTTTCCTTTTGCTTTCATTCGAATGCTAACACCGGAAAGATAGCGATAAGATCGGCTAACATGCTACCAGAACCATTAGCTAGAAGTTGTCCCTCTTCATCAACTATTATTTTTAAGCTTGCATTCTCTTTGAGTACTAATTTCTCTGGTAATGTTACTCTCGCATATCCACCGTTTACACGATTGAAATTCTTGGGTACTCTAAAGAAATCTAACTTCTCGCTGTCATGACAACGCATGCATACATTTCCAATAGTGTTACCACTTGCACTCGTTTCATAGTTCAGGTATTTCTCCTTGTCAGCATTCAACACGACGATGATTTTATCATGTGCACATACTTTCGTCGAATAATTCATCTTCACTTTTTACAGATATGAATTGTGTGTTTATCCTTCCACTGCGTAAAAAATACTGATTTAATGCATGCAATAAACTAGGTAGTGTCGATAACCTGCCATAGAGTACCAGTGGGAAAGCCGCGTCGTGTCTATGAACAAGCACAGAGTACGATTGGCAGAGCCGTAAGCATATTTCATGCCCTTTTAAGATATGTAAAAAGATACTGTAAAATGGGTTTAGGAATGCCATTAAGAAAAGAACTTGTTGTCAAATGCCATTTGAAAAGTATTGCTTGGTGTTGGATCATTAAAAAAGGCAGTATAGTAAAGTTGTGGGTGAAAAAAATTGGTACTTCATCTTGTAAAATGGGTTTAGGAGGGACATTATGAAAAGAAATTGTTCTGAAATGCCTTTTGAAAAGTATTGCTTGGGTGTTGGAGCACTCAAAAAAGCTGTAAAGTAAAGTTTTGGGTGAAAAGGATGGGTACTTCAACTTGTAAAATGGGTTTAGGAAGGACATTAAGAAAAAAACTTGTTATGAAATGCCCTTTGAAAAGTATTGCTTGGTGTTGGAGCATTCAAAAAGCTGTAAAGTAAAGTTGTGGGTGAAAAGGATGGCTACTTCAAGTTGGAAAATGGGTTTAGGAAGGACATTAAGAAAAGAAATTGTTCTGAATTCCCTTTGAAAAGTATTGCTTGGTGTTGGAGCATTCAAAAAAGCTGTAAAGTAAAGTTGTGGATGAAAAGGATGGGTACTTCAACTTTTAAAAAGGGTTTAGGAAGGACATTAAGAAAAGAACTTGTTGTGAAATGCCTTTTGAAAGGTATTGCTTGGTGTTGAGGCATTCAAAAAGGCAGTATAGTAAAATTGTGGGTGAAAAGGATGGATACTTCAATTTGTAAAATGGGCTTAGGAATGACATTAAGAAAAGAACTTGTTCTGAAATGCCTTTTGAAAAGTATTGCTTGGTGTTGGGGCATTCAAAACCTTTAAAGTAAAGTTGTGGGTGAAAAGGATGGGTACTTCAACTTGTAAAATGGGTTTATGAAGGACATTAAGAAAAGAACTTGTTATGAAATGCCCTTTGAAAAGTATTGCTTGGTGTTGAGGCATTCAAAAAGGCAGTATAGTAAAGTTGTTGGTGAAAAGGATGGGTACTTCAATTTGTAAAATGGGTTTAGGAGGGACATTAAGAAAAGAACTTGTTATGAAATGCCCTTTGAAAAGTATTGCTTGATGTTGGAGCATTCAAAAAGATGTAAAGTAAAGTTGTGGGTGAAAAGGATGGCTACTTCAAGTTTGAAAATGGGTTTAGGAAGGACATTAAGAAAAGAAATTGTTCTGAATTCCCTTTTAAAAGTATTGCTTGGTGTTGGAGCATTCAAAAAAGCTGTAAAGTAAAGTTGTGGATGAAAAGGATGGGTACTTCAACTTTTAAAAAGGGTTTAGGAAGGACATTAAGAAAAGAACTTGTTGTGAAATGCCTTTTGAAAGGTATTGCTTGGTGTTGAGGCATTCAAAAAGGCAGTATAGTAAAATTGTGGGTGAAAAGGATGGATACTTCAATTTGTAAAATGGGCTTAGGAATGACATTAAGAAAAGAACTTGTTCTGAAATGCCTTTTGAAAAGTATTGCTTGGTGTTGGGGCATTCAAAACCTTTAAAGTAAAGTTGTGGGTGAAAAGGATGGGTACTTCAACTAGTAAAATGGGTTTATGAAGGACATTAAGAAAAGAACTTGTTATGAAATGCCCTTTGAAAAGTATTGCTTGGTGTTGAGGCATTCAAAAAGGCAGTATAGTAAAGTTGTGGGTGAAAAGGATGGGTACTTCAATTTGTAAAATGGGTTTAGGAAGGACATTAAGAAAAGAACTTGTTTTGAAATGCCCATAGAAAAGTATTGCTTGGTGTTGGAGCATTCAAAAAGATGTAAAGTAAAGTTGTGGGTGAAAAGAATGGCTACTTCAAGTTGGAAAATGGGTTTAGGAAGGACATTAAGAAAAGAAATTGTTCTGAAATGTCCTTTGAACAGTATTGCTTGGGGTTGGAGCATTCAAAAAAGCTGTAAAGTAAAGTTGTGGATGAAAAGGATAGGTACTTCAACTTGTAAAAAGGGTTTAGGAAGGACATTAAGAAAAGAACTTGTTGTGAAATGCCTTTTGAAAGGTATTGCTTGGTGCTGAGGCATTCAAAAAGGCAGTATAGTAAAGTTGTGGGTGAAAAGGATGGGTACTTCAATTTGTAAAATGGGTTTAGGAAGGACATTAAGAAAAGAACTTGTTCTGAAATGCCTTTTGAAAAGTATTGCTTGGTGTTGGGGCATTCAAAAGCTGTAAAGTAAAGTTGTGGTGAAAAGGATGGATGCTTCAACTTGTAAAATGGGTTTAGGAAGGACATTATGAAAAGAACTGGTTGTGAAATGCCTTTTGAAAAGTATTGCTTGGTGTTGGAGCATTCAAAAAGCTGTAAAGTAAAGTTGTGGATGAAAAGGATAGATGCTCTAACTTGTAAAATTGGTTTAGGAAGGACATTAAGAAATGAACTTGTTGTGAAATGCCCATTCTATGAAAAATTGAGCCTGCTAGTAGTATCTCTATCTCTAAAATTCTTTTTCTTACATCTCTGACCTTTTTAATTGATATTCTGAACGTTTGATGTTCTAGCATACCCTAAAAATAATGAACACTTAACAAAATAATGCATAAGATATTTTTAATGAAATGACGACATGTAGAATATTAATATAAAAAATATGTTAAATACATTATTATACATTATTACTACACTTGCGCTTCACTTTCCGTCAATTCATCTTTATATTCATTGATGATATTGTCTGCTAATGTCCTTTTTATTCAGCCTGCGATTTCGCTGTCTATTATAACATTATTTTTACATAGATAACAGTTTTGGCACATTGACAAGATATGATTAATGACATTAGTTGAGGAGTATGCTTGTCTTCTTCTTGTTCTCTTTAAAATGCTAATACCGGAAAGATGATGATAGGATGTATCAACATGTAGCATGTTACCGGAAGCACTAGCAAGGAGTTGTCCCCGATCATCGACAATTATTTTTAAGTTTGCATTTTCTTTGAGCACTAATTTCTCTGGTAATGTTACTCTCGCATATCCACCGTTTACACGATTGAAATTCTTGGGTACTCCAAAGAAATCTAACTTCTCGCTGTCAAGACAACGCATGCATACATTTCCAATAGTGTTACCACTTGCACTCGTTTCATAGTTCAGGTATTTCTCCTTGTCAGCATTCAACAGGACGATGATTTTGTCATGTGCACAGACTTTCGTCGAATAATTCATCTTCACTTTTCTAAAGATATGAATTGTGTGTTTATCCTTCCACTGCGTAAAAAATACTGATTTAATGCATGCAATAAACTAGGTAGTGTCGATAACCTGCCATAGAGTACCAGTGGGAAAGCCGCTTCGTGTCTATGAACAAGCACAGAGTACGATTGGTAGAGCCGTAAGCATATTTCATGTCATTTTAAGATACATAAGAAAGTTAAAAATAAATATCATGTTAAAAAAATTCAAAAATTATTTTAAAAAGTGGGGGGGGGGGTTCCAGGGGTCTTTGGGGGCTCGAGGGGCATTAGGGGGACCTGGGGGCCTTTGGGGTTGGGGTATAGGACCTCATAACACTGCTTAAATACAACTTGTGTATTATAACGACCACAGAGTTTCACCCTCAAATCCTCTTCTAAAACTCTTCTAAAATCATCTTTTAAAATGTCTCTAACTGTTTCGCCGAAATAATTCCCTAAAATGTCTAAAACTGTTTCTCCCAAATAATTCCTAAACGTAATTTCAGTGAGTTTCTTTTGTTTTTGATATCTCTGTGCTGTCATATTTGAAATTACTGGGGAACCCTTTCGCGTGCTAATCACTTCATTGCCAGGATCAAAACATTCACCCGGAAACAATTCTCTTGGTAGAACTCCAAAGACATTAATAGACATTCGCTCGGAAACAATTATCTTTGGAAACAACAAATTAATTCCCCTTTCGCGAATCAATAATTCTCCTTAGAAACAACAAATTAATTCCCCTTTCGTGAATCAATAATTCCCCTTAGAAACAACAAATTAATTCCCCTTTCGTGTCAAATCAATCAACCATGACATCATTGTTACGTGTGATCTAAACTTTGCCCCGGAAACAATTCTGGTCGAACTCCAAAGATATTAATAAACTTCCGGAAACAATTCTCCTTGGAAAAAGAGGTCATTGACACACTTTGATTACGCAATCAATTTCTCAGAAATCCATCTCCCCTAGGGACTCTATGCCCATATTTGGTGTTCTGTCACGATTAGCACCTCCCTTTCTACTAACGCCTATGTCAAGGTCATCATCTATTGATGCACTGTAGAACCGGTTTCTTCGTTAGTTTCTTTCAGCTTAGCATGAGATAAGAGAAAGAAAAGTGACAGAATAGTTGGGAAATATATAATTTGGGCTATATATTTGCCCATTAGGGGGCTAGGGATGTTAGTAAGGTATTTGGACAGTATGGCACGTTAACAAATTGAGAGGTAGTAGTCAATCCGGACTTGTCCCAGTTAAAGATAGGAATGGGGTGGCAATTAGCGATAAGGAAAAAGCTAAAGCGAGATGGGCCGAACATTTTGAGAACCTGCTTAACCGAGATAGAGTTGCAGGAAAAAAGATAGAGGAAAATGAAAAAGTTTGTGATACCTTGGATGTGAAGGAAGACTTGTTTTTTGAGGACGAATTAGCAACAGTACTAAAAGAATTAAAGAATAATAAGGCTCCAGGTGCTAATAGGGTGGTAAATGAGTTTCTTAAATATGGTGGCTCTGAGGTTAGAAACAAGTTATTGAAGATTATGAATAAGATTTTTGAAAAAGGGGAAGTACCTAACGATTTTAGGAAAACCTTAATTAAGTCACTTTATAAGAAAGGTGATAAAAGCGAGTGTGGTAATTATCAAGGCATTAGTCTGGTCTCTGTAGGTAGTAAATTACTTAGTAATATGATACTTTTAAGACTGAGAGATGCCGTAGACAAAGTTTTAAGAGAAAAACAGTGCAGTTTTAGCAAAGGTAGAGGATGTGTTGACCAAATTTTCACTCTTAGGTTAATAATTGAGAAGTGCCTAAATTTTCAAACACCTTTGGTCCTCAGTTTTATAGATTATGAGCAAGCGTTCGATTCTATTGATAGAGGAGCTTTAGTAAAGGTTTTATCATTGCATGGTATACCAGGAAAATACATTAAAGTGATTAATGCTATGTACGAGAATAACACTGCTGCGGTTAAGGTAGGAAATGAGGCTAGCAGCTGTTTTTGCATAAAATACGGAGTTAAGCAAGGTTGTGGCCTATGCCCTTTTACATGGATTATTCAGATGGAATTTGTTTTAAGAAGCACAGGAAAGACAACAGAAGACCACGAACTCAAAATGGGGAGGAAAAAGTTTCCTGGACTTGGATTATGCTGATGATTTAAGCATCCTAGATGAAAGTGTGAGCAAAATGAATGAAGTTTTAGAGGTTTTGCGAGTTCAGGGTGCTAGTATTGGTTTCAAAATTAATGTTAGGAAGACTAATTCACTAAGGCTAGGAATAAGTGAAAATGAAAAGGTGACGTTGGGTAACGAAAAGATTGATCAGGTGGGCAGCTTCACTTACCTTGGTAGAATTATTAGTAAAGATGGTGGGAGCAGTGAAGATGTTGACTGTAGAATACCAAGGCTCAGGGTGTTTTTTCACAGTTAAAAAAATTTTGGAAGAATAGGAAGATAAGTCTGCAAACCAAGATTATAGTAGTAAGTATATATGGAATTTGCGTAGGTTATGTTCCTTCCGGTGTATTTCCATCACTTTACATTCCCTGGTACATTTCCATGGCAGATTACCAGACTAGTTATTTGGCAGAGTATAATGTGGTCAAGCATGTTTTGATAGTTTGGTCGTAATAATATAATGTCCTAGACAGATTATTGCTATTGTTGTCAATTGAATATGGAATTATACAAAACCTACCAGACAAGTTTCCAGGCCAACCAAACATGTTTCTGGGCCAAGCAGACAAGTTTCTGGGTCAACTATAATTTTCGGGGCCTTTACGGTCCATGGCACCTTTCCAGATCATGTACCTATAGATTTGGGGCCTTTACATTCCTTCCTATGCTATTTGGGGCCTTTACGTTCCTTCCTATGTCATTTGGGGCCTTCCTATGCTATTTTCAAAGAGAGTGAGTATCCTCTCACATAATGGAATTTGAGGGTCGATAAAGTGAAATTATGTCATTATTCTAGTTTCTCTAAACCAGTATTGCCTATAACTTAATTTACGTAGACAATGAACGATATTAATTAATGTTTTGAATAATAGGAGTGTGAATGATTCTAATTAGTGATTGGATTTTATGAAGGTGGAGGAAAAAAAAGGATTATGAAATTATGTCACTATTCTAGTTTTTCTAAACCAGTATTGCCTATAACTTAATTTACGTAGACAATGAACGATATTAATTAATGTTTTGAATAATAGGAGTGTCAATGATTCTAATTAGTGATTGGATTGTATCAGTGGAGAGAAAAAAGGATTAAACTGAATAGCAGTTAAGGTAACCCCGAAGGAGTTGTTAGCTCAGGTAATTTGTTATAAATTTGAAACAACATCAGTCTAAGAAAAATGCCTAACGACGAATCGGAAATGTTTGATTGACATTTGCTAAAAAAGGGGTAATGGGATTTGCGAATTGGAGGAGATGGGGTGATTGTGTACTGTATAATACACAAGTGATGTTTTGGAGAGTATTGTCAATTTAAAATTGTGTAGAAATAAAAAAAAATTTAACAAGAAATGGCTGAAAAGTGTTTTGAGGGAGATGGGTTGCATGGAGGGTTGAGTTGCACGAGGGTTCAGTTAAACGGGGTACATTTAAACGGGGGTTTAGTTAAATTGGGTCTAGTTGCACGAGGGTTCAGTAGCACGAGAGTTCAGTAGCACGGGGGTTCTTTTGTTCAGGGTTTCGGTTATACAGGGGTTCAGTTACATGGAGGGTTCAGTTGCACGGGGGGTTGAGTTAAATGGGGCTTGAGTTGCACGAGGGTTCAGTAGCACGAGGGTTCAGTTGTACAGGGTTTCAGTTATATAGGGGTTCAGTTACATGGAGGGTTCAGTTGCACGGGGGTTGAGTTAAATGGGGCTTGAGTTCCACGAGAGTCGACTATAAATAAGGCTTTTGCGTCTTTCTCAAGTTTCTGTGAGAGGCGGGGGTAAGTATTTAGTTTAAATAATTCTAACAGGAATTGAGTTTTTCTTTCATTGAAATGCAAGAGTTGGAATATTTCAGTAGTGCTTTGTCGTGGTTTAGCATGTCACAGTTACATTCTCTTGATTTTTCGAAGTTCATTTTGAATTTCTGTAGTGAAATGCAAGAGTTGGAATATTTCAGTAGTGTTTTGTTGTGCTCTACCTTGTCACAGTTTAATTCTGTTGATTTTCATAGTTCATTTTGAATTTCTTTCATTGAAATGCAAGAGTTGGAATATTTCAGTAATGTTTTGTTGTGCTTTACCTTGTCACAGTTACATTCTCTTAATTTTTCAAAGTTCATTTTGAATTTCTTTCGTGAAATGCCGGATTTGGAATATTTCAGTAGTGTCTTGTCGTGGTTTACCTTGTCACAGCTACATTCTCATGATTTTTCAAGGTTCATTTTGAATTTCTGTCGTGAAATGCAAGAGTTGGAATATTTCAGTAGTGACTTGTTGTGCTTTACCTTGTCACAGTTACATTCTCTTGATTTTTCGAAGTTCATTTTGAATTTCTGTCGTAAAATGCAAGAGTTGGAATATTTCAGTAGTGACTTGTTGTGCTTTACCTTGTCACAGTTACATTCTCTTGATTTTTCGAAGTTCATTTTGAATTTTTGTCGTAAAATGCAAGAGTTGGAATATTTCAGTAGTGTTTTGTTGTGTTTTACCTTGTCACAGTTACATTCTGTTGATTTTCATAGTTCATTTTGAATTTCTTTCATTGAAATGCAAGAGTTGGAATATTTCAGTAGTGTTTTGTTGTGCTTTACCTTGTCACAGTTACATTCTCTTAACTTTTCAAAGTTCATTTTGAATTTTTTTCGTGAAGTGCAAGAATTGGAATATTTCAGTAGTGTCTTGCCGTGGTTTACCTTTTCACAGCTACATTCTCATGATTTTTCAAAGTTTGGATTTCTTTCGTTGAAATGCAAGAGTTGGAATATTTCAGTAGTGACTTGTTGTGCTTTACCTTGTCACAGTTACATTCTCTTGATTTTTCGAAGTTCATTTTGAATTTCTGTCGTAAAATGCAAGATTTGGAATATTTCAGTAGTGTTTTGTTGTGCTTTACCTTGTCACAGTTACATTCTGTTGATTTTCATAGTTCATTTTGAATTTCTTTCATTGAAATGCAAGAGTTGGAATATTTCAGTAGTGTTTTGTTGTGCTTTACCTTGTCACAGTTACATTCTCTTTCATTTTGAATTTCTGTCGTGAAATGCAAGAGTTGGAATATTTCAGTAGTGACTTGTTGTGCTTTACCTTGTCACAGTTACAGTCTCTTGATTTTTCGAAGTTCATTTTGAATTTCTGTCGTAAAATGCAAGATTTGGAATATTTCATTAGCGTTTTGTTGTGCTTTACCTTGTCACAGTTACATTCTGTTGATTTTCATAGTTCATTTTGAATTTCTTTAATTGAAATGCAAGAGTTGGAATATTTCAGTAGTGTTTTGTTGTGCTTTACCTTGTCACAGTTACATTCTCTTAATTTTTCAAAGTTCATTTTGAATTTCTTTCGCGAAGTGCAAGAGTTGGAATATTTCAATAGTGTCTTGTCGTGGTTTAACTTGTCACACCTACATTCTCATGTTTTTTCAAAGTTCATTTTGGATTTCTTTCGTTGAAATGCAAGAATTGGAATATTTCAGTAGTGACTTGTTGTGCTTTACCTTCTCACAGTTACATTCTCTTGATTTTTCGAAGTTCGTTTTGAATTTCTGTCGTGAAATGCAAGAGTTGGATTATTTCAGTAGTGTTTTGTTGTGCTTTACCTTGTCACAGTTACATTCTTTTTATTTTAATATGTCATTTTGTATTTAGTTAATTGAAATGCAAGATTTGGAATATTTAATTAGTGTTTTGTTGTGCTTTACCTTGTCACAGTTACATTCTCTTAATTTTTCAAAATTCATTTTGAATTTCTTTCGTGAAATGCAAGAATTGGAATATTTCAGTAGTGTCTTGTCGTGGTTTACCTTGTCACAGATACATTCTCATGATTTTTCAATGTTCATTTTGGATTTCTTTCATTGAAATGCAAGAGTTGGAATATTTCAGTAGTGACTTGTTGTGTTTTACATTGTCACAGTTACATTCTCTTGATTTTTTGAAGTTTATTTGGAATTTCTTTCGTTACATGCAAGAGTTGGAATATTGTAGTATTGTTTTGTTGGGCTTTACCCTGTCACAGTTACATTCTCTTAACTTTCATAGTTCAGTTTGGATTTCTTTCATTGAAATGCAAGAGTTGGAATATTTCAGTAGTGACTTTTTGTGCTTTACCTTATCACAGTTACATTCTCATGATTTTTCGAAGTTCATTTTGAATTTCTGTCGTGAAATGCAAGAGTTGGAATATTTCAGTAGTGTTTTGTTGTGCTTTACCTTGTCACAGTTACATTCTCTTGATTTTCATATTTAATTTTGAAATTATTTAATTGAAATGCAAGAGTTGGAATATTTCAGTAGTGATTTGTTGTGCTTTACCTTATCAAAGTTACATTCTCTTAATTTTACAAATTTCATTTTGAATTTCTGTCGTGAAATGCAAGAGTTGGAATATTTCAGTAGTGACTTGTTGTGCTTTACCTTGTCACAGTTACATTCTCTTGATTTTTCGAAGTTCATTTTGAATTTTGGTCGTGAAATGCAAGAGTTGGAATATTTCAGCAGTGACTTGTTGTGCTTTACCTTGTCACAGTTACATTCTCTTGATTTTTCGAAGTTCATTTTGAATTTCTGTCGTGAAATGCAAGAGTTGGAAAATTGGGGTCTTAGTCCACCAGCCTGAATGGTGGAAATCCACTAGCTCAGTATTGGGGTCCCAGTCCACCAGCCTGAACGGTGGAAATTCACTAGCTCAGAATTGGGTCTTAGTCCACCAGCCTGAATGGTGGAAATCCACTAGCTCACTATTGGGGTCTTAGTCCACCCGCTTGAATGGAGGAAATCCACTAACTCAGTATTGGGGTCTAAGTCCGCAAGTTTGAATAGTGGAAATCCACTAGCTCAGTATTGGGGTCTCAGTCCACCAGCTTGAATGGTGGAAATTCACTAGCTCAGAATAAGGGTCTTAGTCCACCAGCCTGAATGGTGGAAAATTCACTAGCTCAGAATTGGGGTCTTAGTCCACCAGCCTGAATGCTTCAAATTCACTAGCTCAGAATTGGGGTCTTAGTCAGTGTTCAGATTGGAGCGTTGGGGTCCGACTCGCGGGGCTTTATTTGGCAAGGCAGGTGGCCATCTCACCTGCCCAGAGTCTCAGGCAAGTGACCCTAAATTTGAAAAAGTGGAAATTGGCTCAGATTTTCTAAACTGAGCTGAGACAATGAATAGATACTATTGGGAAAGTGATTGGAGACGCTGAGCATCCGTGAACAAGTCCTAAATTGAGAGAGGAGTTTGGGACAATATTCGGGGGCGTCCACCCGCCCAGAGTCTCTAGCAGGTGACCCAAAAATTTAAAAAACACACAAAGACGACAAACACAAAGAGACGAATCACACACAGAGAGGACAAACACACAGAAACGACACATAGAGACGACACATGCACAGAGACGATACACACACACAGAGTCAACGCACACAGAGAGACGAGACACACACACAGAAATGACAAACACACATAGAGACGACACACACACAAATACGAAACACACATAGACACGACACACACACAGAGAGACAACACACACACAGAGACAACATCCACACAGAGACGACACACACACACACACAGAGACGACACACACAGAGACGACACACTCAAAGTGACGACTTACACATAGAGACGACACACACACAGCGACGACAAGCACACAGAAATGACACACACACACACACAGACGACACACAGACGACACACACATAGAGACAACAAACATACAGAGAAGACACAAAAACAGAGACGACACACTCACATAGAGACGAGACATGTACAGACACGACACACAAACAGAGTCATAGGGAGAGAGATATCCAAAAAGTTGGGTTGATCTAGGTTCACTTAGAGTGGCGCGCCACTCTAAGTGAACCTAGATCAACCCAACTTTTGGATATCTCTCTCACTGACTCTGTTTGTGTGTCGTGTCTGTACATGTCTCGTCTCTATGTGTGTGTCATCTGTGTGGGTGTGTCGTCTCTGTTCTCTGTGTTTGTTGTCTTTGTGTGTGTGTGGGTGCGTGTGTGTGTGTGTGTGGGTGTGAGGGAGTGTGTTTCTTTTTTTGGTACGGTTTTTTTGTTTGTTTGGGTGGGTGTGTGTGTTTATTTGTTTTCTTTTTTTGTTTCTGTTGTGTGTGTGTGTGTTTGTGTGTGTGTGTGTGTGTGTGTGTGTGTGTGTGTGTGTGTGTGTGTGTGTGTGTGTGTGTGTGTGTGTGTGTGTGTATGTGTGTGTATGTATATGTGTATGTGTATGTGTGTGTGTGTGTGTGTGTGTGTGTGTGTGTGTGTGTGTGTGTGTGTGTGTGTGTGTGTGTGTGTGTGTGTGTGTGTGTGTGTGTGTGTGTGTGTGTGTGTGTGTGTGTGTGTGTGTGTGTGTGTGTGTGTGTGTGTGTGTGTGTGTGTGTGTGTGTGTGTGTGTGTGTGTGTGTGTGTGTGTGTGTGTGTGTGTGTGTGTGTGTGTGTGTGTGTGTGTGTGTGTGTGTGTGTGTGTGTGTGTGTGTGTGTGTGTGTGTGTGTGTGTGTGTGTGTGTGTGTGTGTGTGTGTGTGTGTGTGTGTGTGTGTGTGTGTGTGTGTGTGTGTGTGTGTGTGTGTGTGTGTGTGTGTGTGTGTGTGTGTGTGTGTGTGTGTGTGTGTGTGTGTGTGTGTGTGTGTGTGTGTGTGTGTGTGTGTGTGTGTGTGTGTGTGTGTGTGTGTGTGTGTGTGTGTGTGTGTGTGTGTGTGTGTGTGTGTGTGTGTGTGTGTGTGTGTGTGTGTGTGTGTGTGTGTGTGTGTGTGTGTGTGTGTGTGTGTGTGTGTGTGTGTGTGTGTGTGTGTGTGTGTGTGTGTGTGTGTGTGTGTGTGTGTGTGTGTGTGTGTGTGTGTGTGTGTGTGTGTGTGTGTGTGTGTGTGTGTGTGTGTGTGTGTGTGTGTGTGTGTGTGTGTGTGTGTGTGTGTGTGTGTGTGTGTGTGTGTGTGTGTGTGTGTGTGTGTGTGTGTGTGTGTGTGTGTGTGTGTGTGTGTGTGTGTGTGTGTGTGTGTGTCATCTGTATGTGAGTGTGTCGTCTTCTCTGTTTTTTGTGTCTTCTCTGTATGTTTGTTGTCTCTATGTGTGTGTCGTCTGTGTGTGTGTGTGTGTGTGTCGTTTCTGTGTGCTTGTCGTCGCTGTGTGTGTATCGTCTCTATGTGTAAGTCATCACTTTGAGTGTGTAGTCTCTGTGTGTGTAGTCTCTGTGTGTGTGTGTGTCGTCTCTGTGTAGATGTTGTCTCTGTGTGTGTGTTGTCTCTATGTGTGTCTGTCGTCTCTATGTGTGTTTCGTCTTTGTGTGTGTGTCGTCTATATGTGTGACCCCAACGCTCCAATCTGAATTCTGACTAAGACCCCAATTCTGAGCTAGTGAATTTCAAGCATTCAGGCTGGTGGACTAAGACCCCAATTCTGAGCTAGTGGATTTCCACCATTCGGGCAGGTGGACTGAGACCCCAATACTGAGCTAGTGAATTTCCACCATTCATGCTGGTGGACTGAGACCCCAATACTGAGCTAGTGGATTTTAACCATTCAGGCTGCTTGCCTAAGACCCCAATACTGAGCTAGTGGATTTCCACCATTCAGGCTGGTGGACTAAGACCCCAATATTGAGCTATTGGATTTCCACAATTCAGGCTGGTGGACTAAGACCCCAATTCTGAGCTAGTGAATTTCCACCGTTCAGGCTGGTGGACTGGGACCCCCATACTGAGCTAGTGGATTTCCAGCATTCAGGCTGGTGGACTAAGACCCCAATATTGAGCTAGTGGATTTCTACCATTCAGGCTGGTGGACTAAGACCCCAATTCTGAGCTAGTGAATTTCCACCGTTCAGGCTGGTGGACTGGGACACCAATACTGAGCTAGTGGATTTCCACCATTCAGGCTGGTGGACTAAGACCCCAATTTTCCAACTCTTGCATTTCACGACAGAAATTCAAAATGAAATTTGAAAAATTAAGAGAATGTAACTGTGATAAGGTAAATCACAACAAAACACTACTGAAATATTCTAACTCTTGCATTTCAATGAAAGAAATTCAAAATGAACTATGAAAATCAACAGAATGTATCTGTGACAAGGTAAAGCACAACAAAACACTACTGAAATATTCAAACTCTTGCATTTTACGACATAAATTCAAAATGAACTTCAAAAAATCAAGAGAATGTCACTGTGACAAGGTAAAGCACAACAAGTCACTACTGAAATATTCCAACTCTTGCATTTCAATGAAAGAAATCCAAAATGAACTTTGAAAAATCATGAGAATGTAGCTGTGACAAGGTAAACCACGACAAGACACTACTGAAATATTCCAATTCTCGCATTTCATGAAAGAAATTCAAAATGAACTTTGAAAAATTAAGAGATTGTAACTGTGAGAAGGTAAAGCACAACAAAACACTACTGAAATATTCCAACTCTTGCATTTCAATGAAAGAAATTCAAAATGAACTATGAAAATCAATAGAATGTAACTGTGACAAGGTAAAGCACAACAAAACACTACTGAAATATTCCTACTCTTGCATTTCACGACAGAAATTCAAAATGAACTTCAAAAAATCAAGAGAATGTAACTGTGACAAGCTAAAGCACAACAAGTCACTACTGAAATATTCCAACTCTTGCATTTCAACGAAACAAATCCAAAATGAACTTTGAAAAATCATGAGAATGTAGGTGTGACAAGGTAAACCACGACAAGACACTACTGAAATATTCCAATTCTTGCACTTCGCGAAAGAAATTCAAAATGAACTTTGAAAAATTAAGAGAATGTAACTGTGACAAGGTGAAGCACAAGAAAACACTATTGAAATATTCAAACTCTTGCATTTCAATTAAAAAAATTCAAAATGAACTATGAAAATCAACAGAATGTAACTGTGACAAGGTAAAGCACAACAAAACAATAATGAAATATTCCAAATCTTGCATTTTACGACAGAAATTCAAAATGAACTTCGAAAAATCAAGAGAATGTAACTGTGACAAGGTAAAGCACAACAAGTCACTACTGAAATATTCCAATTCTTACACTTTACGACAGAAATTCAAAATGAACTTCGAAAAATCAAGAGAATGTAACTGTGACAAGGTAAAGCACAACAAGTCACTACTGAAATATTCCAACTCTTGCATTTCACGACAAAAATTCAAAATGAAAGAGAATGTAACTGTGACAAGGTAAAGCACAACAAAACACTACTGAAATATTCCAACTCTTGCATTTCACGACAGAAATTCAAAATGAACTTCGAAAAACCAAGAGAATGTAACTGTGACAAGGTAAAACACAACAAGTCACTACTGAAATATTCCAACTCTTGCATTTCAACGAAAGAAATCCAAAATGAACTTTGAAAAATCATGAGAATGTAGCTGTGACAAGGTAAACCACTACAAGACACTACTAAAATATTCCAATTCTTGCATTTCTCGAAAGAAATTCAAAATGAACTATGAAAATCAATAGAATGTAACTGTGACAAGGTAAAGCACAACAAAACACTACTGAAATATTCCAACTCTTGCATTTCACGACAGAAATTCAAATTGAACTTCGAAAAATCAAGAGAATGTAACTGTGACAAGGTAAAGCACAACAAGTCACTACTGAAATATTACAACTCTTGCATTTCAAAGAAAGAAATCCAAAATGACTTTTGAAAAATAATGAGAATGTAGCTGTGACAAGGTAAACCACGACAAGACACTACTGAAATATTCTAATTCTTGCACTTCGCAAAAGAAATTCAAAATGAACTTTGAAAAATTAAGAGAAGGTAACTGTGACAAAGTAAAGCACAACAAAACACTACTGAAATATTCCAATTCTTGCATTTCAATGAAAGAAATTGAAAATGAACTATGAAAATCAACAGAATGTAACTGTGAAAAGGTAAAGCACAACAAAACACTACTGAAATATTCCAACTCTTGCATTTTACGACAGAAATTCGAAATGAACTTCGAAAAATCAAGAGAATTTAACTGTGACAAGGTAAAGCACAACAAGTCACTACTGAAATATTCCAACTCTTGCATTTCACGATAGAAATTCAAAATGAACTTTGAAAAATCATGAGAATGTAGCTGTGACAAGGTAAACCACTACAAGACACTACTGAAATATTCAAAATCTTGCATTTCACGAAAGAAATTCAAAATGAACTTTGAAAAATTAAGAGAATGTTACTGTGACAAGGTAAAGCACAACAAAACACTACTGAAATATTCCAACTCTTGCATTTCAATGAAAGAAATTCAAAATGATCTATGAAAATCAACAGAATGTAACTGTGACAAGGTAGAGCACAACAAAACACTACTGAAATATTCCAACTCTTGCATTTCACTACATAAATTCAAAATGAACTTTGAAAAATCAAGAGAATGTAACTGTGACATGCTAAACCACGACAAAGCACTGCTGAAATATTCCAACTCTTGCATTTCAATGAAAGAAAAACTCAGTTCCTCTTAGAATTATTTAAACTAACTTACCCCCGCCTCTCACAGAAAGTTCAGAAGGACGCAAAAGCCTTATTTATAGTCGACTCTCGTGGAACTCAAGCCCCATTTATCTCAACCCCCGTGCAACTGAACCCTCCATGTAACTGAACCCCTGTATAACCGAAACCCTGTACAACTAAACCCTCGTGCTCCTGAACACTCTTGCTACTGAACCCTCGTGCAACTCGACCCAATTTAACTCAACCCCCGTGTAACTGTACCCCTTTAACTGAACCCCCGTGCAACTCAAGCCCCATTTAACTCAACCCCCCGTGCAACTGAACCCTCCATGTGACTGAACCCCTGTATAACCGAAACCCTGTACAACTGAACCCCCGTGCGACTGAACTCTCGTGCTACTGAACCCTCGTGCAACTCGACCCAATTTAACTAAACCCCCGTGTAACTCTACCCCCTTTAACTGAACTTTCATGCAGCTCAATCCTCCATGCAACCAATCTCCCTCAAAAAACTTTTCAGCCGTTTCTTGTTAAATTTTTTTTTATTTCTAAACTATTCTAAATTGGTAATAATCTCCAAAACATCACTTGTGTATTATACAGTAAACTATCAACACATCTCCTCAATTTCGCAAATCCCATTATCCCCCTTTTTTTTTTGCAAATGTTAATCAAACATTTCCGATTCGTCGTTAGGCATTTTTCATAGACTGATGTTGTTTCAAATTTATAACAAATTAACTGAGTTAACAACTCTTTCTGGGTTACCTTAACTGCTAATCAATTTAATCCCTTTTTTCTCCACTGATACAATCCAATCACTAATTAGAATCATTCACACTCCTATTATTCAAAACGTTAATTAATATCGTTCATTGTCTACGTAAATGAAGTTATAGGCAATACTGGTTTAGAAAAACTAGAATAGTGACATAATTTCATAATCCTTTTTTTCTCCACCTTCATACAATCCAATCACTAATTAGAATCATTCACACTCCTATTATTCAAAACATTAATTAATATCGTTCATTGTCTACGTAAATTAAGTTATAGGCAATACTGGTTTAGAACAACTAGAATAGTGACGTAATTTCATAATCTTTTTTTTTTCTCCATGTTCATACAATCCAATCACTAATCAGAATCATTCACCCTCCCTATTATTCAAAACATTAATTAATATCGTTCATTGTCTACATAAATTAAGTTATAGGCAATACTGGTTTAGAAAAACTAGAATAGTGACATAATTTCACTTTATCGACCCTCAAATTCCATTACTTAAGAGGATACTCACTCTCTTTGAAAATAGCATAGGAAGGCCCCAAATGATATAGGAAGGAACGTAAAGGCCCCAAATAGCATAGGAAGGAATGTAAAGGCCCCAAATCTATAGGTACATGGTCTGGAAAGGTGCCATGGACCGTAAAGGCCTAGAAAATTATAGTTGACCCAGAAACTTGTCTGCTTGGCCCAGAAACATGTCTGGTTGGCCCGGAAACTTGTCTGGTAGGTTTTGTATAATCCCATATTCAATTGACAACAATAGCAATAATCAGTCTAGGACATTATATTATTACGACCAAACTCTCAAAACATGCTTGACCACAATATACACTGCCAAATAACTAGTCTGGTAATCTGCCATGGAAAGGTGCCAGGGAATGTAAAGTGATGGAAATACACCGGAAGGAACATAACCTACGCAAATTCCATATATACTTACTACTGATTAGAATCTTAGAAGCTACAGTGATGACAGTGGTCAAATATGGCTCTGAAGCATGGACGCTCCGAAAAGCGGATGAAGATTTGCTAGATGTTTTCCAGAGAAATTGCTTAAGGATTGTTCTGGGTACCCGGCTGACTGACCGTATTTCAAACAATAGGCTATACGAAAAATGTGGTTCAATACCGCTTTCTAGGTCTATAATGAAAGAAAGGTTGAGGTGGTTAGGGCACGTTGTGCGGATGAAGGATGACAGATTGCCGAAGATTCTTCTTTTCGGCCAACCATCTAGGGCTAAACGGAAGGCAGGTCGTCCCCATCTGGGGTGGGAGGACGTCATAAAGAAAGATTTAAAGGAAATGGGAACTTCGTGGGCGGGTGTAAAAAGGGAGGCTTTGAATAGATTGGGGTGGAGGAGGAGCGTGCGTAGCTGTGTTAGCCTCAGGCGGCTTGGTGCTGCGATGAGTTGTTAGCAGTAGTAGTACTAGTAGAAGTTAGAAAAAAATTTTACTTCATAATATGCGTAACAATTGTACCTAATAGGTTTCGCATGCAGGCCTGCAATGCTTTACCCCCCCCCCTTAATTTGCAAATATATAGCCCAAATTTGTTTCTAAAAGTATTATATTTTCATCATATTTTGTGATATTTCGTTAGGATTAGTCAGAGAAACAGGTTCAACTTAGATGAAGAAAACATAGGCGGTACAAATAAGTACCAGATCCCATGCAAGCGATTGCTTCACGAATAATGTTTTTTGTGTTATTTTTAAGATCCATTTTTGAATTAAAGAGAAATACATTTTGTTTTTTCTTGGTTAATGAAATTCAAGCCAGGTAAGTTAACTGAGAAAATTAAAAACAATTCCTCCCTCAAAAATCTAATTTTTTGCTATCCAACAAACAAATGCGTAGCCCTAATTTTCAACTTGCTTACGTTCGATCTTTGGTAAACATTGAACAAACAAACAAATAAAACTTCAGCTGGAAGTAAGGACTGAAGTTATTCCGTATAAAAGAGGTCCTGCCCCTCCTCAGCCCCTCGATAGTTACCCCAAGATTGATTAGTGCTTTAAAAAAGTTTCTTAGTCCATTTCCAAAGCCATTGTGTTATTTTAAGCCTTTGTTATATTAGGCATTTGTTATATTAAGCCTTTGTGTCTCGGCGGTTGTTCTTAAAGAATTGGGACAAAAAGTCACCTTATTCATAAAAATATCTGAATAATAAAATATATTTCATTATTCAAAAATAACTTTTTAAAATCTATTTTAAATAAACCAATTTGCTCAACCCCCCCCCCCCGGAATCCCAGTGGGAATGTTATTCCAAATTTTCAGAGTTAAATAACGGATAGCGAAGCCAGCATATGTGGTGTCTCGATACTCAACTACGAAATTATCGGCATTCTTAGTATCATATGAGTGAAGGGCACTATTAACACGAAGGAGCTGGCTAAAGCCCGAAGGAGATACCTTATACCAACATTTACATCCTTGTAAATCTCGGATTCGTCCTACATTAAGCAATTTTAACCGCTTGAAACAAGACACAATGTCATTAGCGCCTTCAGCATAATTTATCAACACTCGAACGCTTTATCCTGTAAAATTTGCATTCTTCTAAAATTATTATAAAAATTACTCGGCCACAGAAAACAACCGTAAGAAATGTAAGGGCTCGCTACTGAATGGTATAATATTAGAAGAGGTGATAGAGGTAAAACATATTTCAGTCTCCGTATAACCCCCAGACCTTGCAACTTTTGGTGTAATGAGATCGCTGTGATGCTTCCAAGATATATTCCAATCCAGGTAGAAACCGAGTCAACGTACCTTATTCACCTGTAACAAGGCTATCAAAGGCAGCCCTATAGGGTTACTTATAGTAAAGGCAACGTACTTTAGTAAAGGCAACAATAAAGGCAGTAACCGAGGCAATGTACCTTATTCACCTGTGACAAGGCTATACCATTAAAAACACCTTTTATCAATATTTGGCTGACTTCCAACTCTACTATATACGATAAAATTCGTTACATTGTAAAGCAACCAATAGTAAAGGCAACGTAAAGGCAGAGACCGAGGCAATGTACCTTATTCACCTGTGACAAGGCTATACCCTTAAAAAACACCTTTTATCAACATTTGGCTGACTTCCGACTCTACTATATACGATAAAATTCGTGTCCTTCACCATAACTGACAGAAGAGTTAAATTTGTCAATCAGTTCGTGGTAACGAACTGTAAGGAAGGAATGACCCCGCTCAATAGTAACCGAAACACTAAAAAAACGGAATTTCAGTACCAAAAGAATGGGATTTTTATGCTGATTTCAAATATATAAGATTCATCAAGTTTAGTATAGCCCATCAAAAGTTACGAGCCTGAAAAAATGTGCCTTATTTTCGGAAACAGGAGGAAACACCCCCTAAATGTGATAAAATCTTAATGAAAATCAAACCATCAAATTCAGCGTAACAGAAAACCCTATTTTAGATGTTTCAAGCTCTTATTGGCAAAAATGTGGAATTTGTATTTTTTGCCAGAAGAAAGATCACGGATAGGCTACGTGTTTTTTTTGTTTTTTTTTCAGGGGTGATCATATCGATCCAGTAGTCCTAGAATATCTTGAGAAGGGTCATTCGAATTGAAATTTAAAGTTCTAGTGCTCTTTTTAAGTGACCAAAAGAATTGTAGGGCAACTTGGCCCCCTCCCATGATCATTTTTTCTGAAGTCACCCAATCAAAATTTTGAGATAGCCATTTTTTCATCATAGTCGTAAGTAGTAATCAACATTATATTTCTATGGCCCCTCCGTACCAAACAGGTTTTTCTGATAGGTATAGTATGCTACCGGTCCTATAGGTAAACATTTCTACAGGTCATTACACCTTTGCCAAGAGGAACGAGTATAACTTGATTGGTGATTAGGATTTGAATAAAAGGAATAGTTTTCTTTACAATTCATATTAGTAAGAGAATTGAATTCAAAGATAATAGTTTGTATTTGCAAGGATATTAGTGAAAAAAAAAAATGAGTGATATATTTACATTATTGGAGATTAATGATGGAACCGACAGCAGTAGAAGGAACGATAAACGAGTACCTAATGTAGCTGTGGAAATAACTGCTGGCTGTAGACTATGTCTTGAATGGGGCACTATGTATGCTAGATACGTGACATCATTAAGCAAATTTAAGCAGGAGGAGCAGCTGTGTTTTGCTGGAAAAGTAAATATTCTCCATATAAATAAACTTCGGTCAGCATTAGATGTCCTATCGAAATATATTGATGAGAACAAAATGCATCAGTGAATATTATTATTGTAATTATGATCAATAAAACTGTTTCTAAATCAATGGTATTTTTTCTTTTTCTATAGTAGACAAGCGTATATTTTCTAGAGTAGAAAAAAGAAATTCTGTTTAGTCTGAAGTTGATCGTGAGAGAGTTAGGACTAAAAATGGATAGATTCGAGAAAGATCGAATCATGAGGAATCTAGTTCTTATGGAAAAATATTTAATTCTAGACGATGATTTTCTAGAGTTGTCTATTCAAAGGAAGATATTTTCTCGAGGAATGCTTGTCGATATAATGAAAACTGATTCTCCATCATTAGACTATATTATTAAGCTTCTACATCTTGGTCCAAATTCATTAACACAATTTATTGATATATTGATCACGACACGACAAAATGATATTGTGGATATGCTTTTAAACATTAGTTTTTAGAAATTTAGGACTTTTTTTCATAAGAAAGATGGTGCTCAAGGATGATTTACTCCTCTCTCTCTCTATCTCAGACAATTTTTTTTTGTTGCTAGCTCAGTTTCATTGTGGCAGTGAGAGTGTCAACACAGGACAAAATGTTCCATACATGTCCGTTATGTATGTACTCACTGGGCAGCTGGTCATCATGTGAGAATTGCACAATGATTGATGAGTATGATGAAAAGTGTGGATTATGCAACCCGTGTAAATTGCATAGAGGATATACTGTACAAATTAAATGTTGTAATTCCTGTCCTGAAGAGGTGTGTGACTCTCATCCTAGAGGTTACCTATGCTCCAATGGCCACTATGATACATGTAATTAGTGGGAGAGTGCAAATCCCGATATCATTGGAAAGAATCCTGACCGTTATTTTATCCTACTGGTACGAGATTAGTGTCGTCGCGATTTTAAATTATTCAGGGAGGAGAAAACAGGTCATCAATTCAACCGTTGGAACAGCAAAAGAATATGGTTTTTACGTTATCGTTGTGAAGAGACTGGGTTTTATGATTATAAGCCCATTGATTTTTATTTGGCTGTGACGGAATGTGATTCGACACTTGAGGACACTGTTTGTGAAATTGCTTCAAATAGGCAAATTGAAACATGTGAATCCTATAGAATGAATGAGAATAGTATCATTTACTATACAAAGAGATATGACAAGAGTGAAGTCACACTCTACTTTAGAAAATGTGACCCTGACATTGCAGTACATCAGGATCAGTACACCGTGAATTCAGATAATCTACCTGCACTAGTTGTTGTCAACAAATACCTAGTAGTAGTGGATGAAATCTAAAGAGTAGAAAAGTCGTTTTATCATGTATATAAATTTTTTTTTTATTAATAAACAATTTCACATACATCTTTAAACATTTTATTCTCAGGGCACTAAAATCAATATTAAATACACTTGTAATTATATTCTCCACTAGAAAGTCGTTCAATTGAGTTAAGTCAACGTATATGTCGAGAAACTGCTTGTAGGTGTAGCCACGACATCTGAACATGAAAAAGAGTAGTGCAGGAAAGCCACATGTCTTAGTCGTTAAATCCTGTACTCTTCGTTGATTTTGAATAATGGTTTTCCCCCTGCTTTCAATAAAGTTGCTGATTTATGGAACGTAGAATTTATACGATAGGCCAAGAGGATCAAAAAATTCAATGTTCTTTGCTGTTTGAAAGATGCATAGCCAATGACCGGTCTTCAAAGTCGATGGACTGCTATTAACAATGATTAGGGTATTGTTAAGACTTAGAATTTTTTCAATGAAGTCCGAAGGTAGGCAATAGGACTTGTACTGGGACATGTATGGATCCATACTAAATACGTTGATTATTTGGTTTTTGTTCATGTTGCTAGGTCTAGTAGAACACTGCAGTCGGGTGTGATTTCCCAATAGGTTTCAAATTGACTCAGTGATATTAGTGTGATACTCTCAGTCAGAGCATTGGCAAATGTACACTCTAGACGTACACTCCCTGTTCGTACTATGGTCATATCTTGCATGCCTGACAAATCCAAAACAATAGCCCCATGATTTTTTGAAAACATTGAATCGGTTATTCCATTTTCAAATAGTTTAGAGTCATTATCTAGGGATTGCATAGTCAACTCGTACAGAGTTCTATAGGATTTTTTGTCAAATGATAGAGTGTACAGTGGAATACCATTCACTTTGCACACGAGGCTAGATAGACCAAAAAAATTAAAATCATGGGGGGATTCAGCCCACGATACAACAACACGACCACTCTTTACAAAGGCCAATTCCAATTTCGATGGGATTTCTCCATTGATAAATGATGAATCGCTAAAGCTGCAAGAGTCGGTGGGACTATGATATTAATTGGTCATCGTATGGGAGACAAAAAGTTTAATGTTCTTACCATTGGATATTAGCTTTTCCACTGCCAATGCAACAGAGCTCATAACTTGTTGTTTTTGGACGTGGAGAATTGTCAATGTGATAATGACATTTGCATCGGGAGCTGCAGGAAGTGTTTTTCTCAATATGAAATTTGATGGGGCCAGCTGTAGCTTTATGTCAATATTGACATTGGGGGGTAGCCGCTGAGATATATTGAATATCTCATGATTTAATTTTCCAACCAGATGATACTCCTGGATCACTGCAGTAGTCAACTCACCGTCAGTATCAACACCTGTTCGATATTCATAGCCCAATGATTGTCCTCTCATCTCTTTGTACGCCTTTGGCGTCATCATCATAAATTGTATGTAGCTTGCATAGTTTGATAAATTATTGCTAGTGCTCACCAATGTTCCATTAATAAATACATTAATTTGTTTGAATAGGTTTTGTAGAATACAGTTTTCAGAGGAGAGACCATCACCGGCATTTTGAGTTGTATTATCTGTCTTTTTCATCACCGCAAAATTTAAATCAATAAATGCTGACGACAAATCATTGAAATAGTCTTTATTGGAAAATATTTTATAGTATAGATTTTACGAGAGCGGTTGTTGGGGGTGAAACTGTTCATAGTAGCCAGACTTGACACTGACATCAACATTTTCAGCATTGAATAGATTAGATGAGGAACTGATTGATGGATATGATTCCTTGTGGGGGAGATAAGTCGTCCTAAGAGAAGAAATCCTTCTTTGACCTAACAATCTTTTTCTTTTTCTTCTTCTTCTGCTTATTGGTCTTCCTTGTTTTATTTCTCAAAGTCCTTGTTGATGTCCTTTGCTTCCTGCCTGGGTAGAGACTGATGAGTGAATGATGCGAACGCATCCTTTTCAATCCCTCCCCATTTTGTCGAGATTTTAATTGTTCACCAACGGCTCTTGCTGAAGATCTAATATTTTCCTTAACACTCTCCTTAAAATTTTTGCTCGACCCCCAGTCCTAGAGTGCGGAAACACCAAAAGATGACGCAGCAGGTCCAGGATATTTTCTGGCAAGGGGTAGTGTAGAACGAAATAGCCTAGCAAACCAGCTACCAAGACCATAGCCAGACATAGTAGTACGCCCCTTGTAGTAGCCCAATCCATTGCCTATTTGACGTGGACTCAAAGCACCAAGATAACAATCGATATCGGGACAGACAAATGGAATTCTTCTATTGTTCATTTTTTAGGTTATTGTACCGTCGTCGTTGACAATGGGTCGAAAATGACATGTAATCACTGCTAAGCCTTTTGAAATTGCTAGAGAATCACCTAATTCAGTTCTTAGGGTTAACTGACAGAGTTCCAAATAGGAAGTGTTTACGGGAATATAATGAAGATGCTTTATATTGTAGTGATGAACATGTTCTTGATTGGTTTTTCGTTCAAGAACTCGTAGAAGGGGAACATTTGAATTACCAACCCGAGATGTTTCCACAAATGAAGCGTAGAGAAATATACAATGGTCCAATGAAAAGGCAGGCTTGTAGTCAGCAGCAAGTAAAGTAGTACTCCCAGTACTTCTCACGTTGAGTAGTAGAAGCTTAAGTTCCATAACATTATGTTAGTTATCTTTGAAACTAATCGTCTTCTTTTAACTGGATGAACATATATAGATCTTTTACTCCTCCTGAGAATAGTTGAAATAAAAAGATCTTTTTTTACGAGCAGAAATTCTTTTATTGATAGTACGACATAAATCATTCATGCAGGTGAGCTCCTCGTAGGGTAATTCAATATATGTATAATCCATCCAATTGATTTTTTGAATTTGTTCTTGATCACCTGGTGGTGGCGGCCAATCATAGGGTCAAATTTTTATTTCATATTTACGATCCTATCTCAGGATGTCATAGGTATTTTTGAGAATACAGTAGACAAGAGCCACTTCATATGCACCGTCAAATTTGACGGCGGGGGAGAGTTTTGTCAAAAAATCACTTGTCGTATTCAAGTCATTGTAGATAGGATCGGAAACGTTGGACATGAAAGTTACATAGAAATCATTGGACATTGTCAAGATCTTCAACACCAATCCAAGAATCAAAATCAGAGTTGTATCCTAGCCATCGAACAAGTAACTGTTTCTTACCCCCGCGAGTACGATTTTTTAATATCTTTTTAATTTGATAGATTTCACTTGCATTTTTAACTTTTTTCAATTCATAGTCATAAAAGCCGCCGAGAATCTCTTCATCTTCGATATCATGCAAGAGATAAGTTATGGGTTTAGTTTATAGGATCTTTGACACTTTAGAAACTTCAGTGGACCAGAAGTAATTCCCTTTTTCAAAAACATTAGTTGTTCTATTATTTCGAACAGTATCACCAACATTGAGTTTATTTTTCTTCTTCTTGACTTTTGATTCATTGGAATATTGTTTAAGAAAGGGGTCAATTGTATTATGATCCGAATGATGAACTTCAGTTGGTGTAGAGTTGGACAATGAGCGATGAGGTCGTTGATTATAAATCAACATGATTTTATCCAGATCATGAATAAAAGCCGGCGTATTTTTCAATGTACAATATCTTGAAATTAAAAGTCGATTAGTTTTTATCAATCGATCGGCCAATGCAGCCTTTATAGGACTGTGACTATGATAGAGCAGCGTACTATATTTCTCTAGTACTTTTGCAACATGAGGATTAACAAATTCACTACCGCGATCCGTTTGAATTTTTTTATATGAATCCTTTTCGAGAATACTTTCAATAGCCTGAGCAACTTCAACACCTCTCTTTGATCGCAATGGAATTGCATATGCATAGTAACTAAAACACTGATGGCAAGTAGGGTTTATTTGTATGGTGTATTGTAACATCGTTAAAGCTCGCCTAGTGTCAAAAGATCTGCTTGCATTGTATACAATTCGAAAAATGGTTTACTTTACCTACATTGATTAGTGCGAAATATACGATTTATGGCCAGAGTGTAACTTGGTTCATTCTGTAGATAGTCTTGTACACTTATAGTGCGAACACCCGTGACCTTGGAAAGAGTGGTGGGGGAACTTAAACTCCCCGCCTTACCAATATTTTCATAAACACCTTTCAGAACTTCAGCCATTTTGAACGTAAACACGTTGTATGATGGCCGTTACCCTTTTGTATACGGGCTGGTGGTGGTGGGGACGTTGACGTGATACGTCTTCGCTTTTGTCTAGCTATCAGTGGTGTGCTAGTATTTTCCAAAATTGATTTAAAATCTTCTTCTTCTTCTTCAAGTTCATCTTTTAATTTTGATGATGATGATGCACGTTAGTTTAATTTTTTTAGAATTTGTCTATTGTCAAAAAGACTTTTGGGGAAGTTTAATGTATTTAGAAAGTTGTATAGACGAGTGTCAAATGATAAAAGTCCTTTACGATTTGTAACCATGTCTTACATTAAATCAAGTAGATTATAGCTCTTGCCTTGAATTATAATCCTTTCCCCATTGCTCTCAACTTGAATTTGATCACTTTCCAAGAGATAGATTGAGATTCGTGTAATTTTTTAACGATATTAGAGGGGTAATATATTTAATATTTTAAATAAAATTGAATTCAATTACTTCTTATTTGATTGTGTTCCAATTATTGAGAAGATGATTCTTTTTGGGATCAGCAGCAGCAATGGGCTTCTATCGATATTGTTTGTCAACTCGACAAAGTGCAACTAGAAGTAAAATAAGTTTTTTATAATCATTAATAGATTCATTGTCGAGGACTTTACTCAGATTTTTCTCAAAGTGTTTCAAGGATGAGAGAGCGAGTTCTAATGGAGTCAATTTATATTGTTTTTACATATATAGAAAAATGTTTACAAGTCCTGAAATTATTTTCAGTAAAAGTGTGAAAAAGCTACCACCCTCCTGAAGAAGTCGTTTCTTTTTAAAATTCTTTCCTTTGTTGTTAGAGGCCAATGTAAATACAATGGAACGATGATGCTTGGCCTGTTGCTTAACTTCTTCTGCTAGTTGAACATTACCCTTGGTCAAATTAAAAAAAATTTCAGATATTATAATAATGAAATAATTGTCAATACAATGTTTGATCATTGCTTTTCTAAGCTGAGGTTTTGAAGTGCTTAGAACTGAAAACAAATGTCTATTTTCATGCAGTTTCTTCAGTGTCATGATAGCGACTAATAGGTCTTTTTAGTGTTCACCGGGAGATATACTGTAATTTCATTGTCGAAAATATCTGTGACTACATGCAGATCTTCGGATGTATTTTGATTAAGATCCAATAGGATATAACCGTGGGGTTTATTAGTTGCCTGATTGTATGCAGAAAGCAGAAATTTAGGGGCACCTGGATAGATTTGTTTATTGAGGGTTATTAGCGAGCTAGAATCACGAACAACTCTGTAGATGATATAGCAGGTGCAGTTCAATGCAAGTGTTCGCATACATTTGCTCTGATGAAAGAGATTGTGTAGAACCAGAGTAACGGAAATCTGTTCATGATGAGAGCGAACAGTGAACAATTGCAGCATTTGCTGGGACTATTGTTCAATAGATTCAGCCAGATCGTCAATGATCAGCCAATAGTTTGGTTCAATAATGTTGAAAACATCAAGTCCCTGTATGAATTGTATCTGCATCGATCCCATGGCAGCAATGGATTTTATTTTTTTGTATGAATCCTGTCAAATACTATTGAAATAGTAGATTTTTTGCGGCTTTTACACAAACATTTTATCACAATTTTTAATTATTTTAATTATGAGTGTTGTTTTGACCGACATTGAAGGCCCACACAGAAACGATCTGAATGGTGTTTTAAATTGATACATGTTCCTTTCAACAGTTCACCTGGACAACTAACTGTAGACCCTAATTGTCTAATGACTATATAATTTTTCCCTACTACTACTACTACTACTACTAAGTTCTTCAAGAAAAAGAAGAAGAAGACAAATACAAAGAATAATAAAGAATAATATTTTTTTCTTTTATTATATGCAAATAAAAAAGTAACAATACATTGAAAAAAAAAATACACTTTTTTAAATTTATTCATAATAAAAAATACAACATTGACATGGGGATACAGAGAAAAAACACTTTTTTTTGTTTATTTACAGAGAAAAAACATTAAATTAGAGAGAGAGAGCACTTGAAAAAATATACTTTTTTAAATTTATTCATAATAAAATACAACAACATTTACATAGGTACAGAGAGAAAAAACACTTTTTTTTATAGAGAAAAAAAAAACATTAAATTAGAGAGATGGCACTTGAAAAAAAAATCTGCTCTAAGTCCAAAAAAAAAAGATAACTTTGGTGACGGTGCGCCCCCCGCGCTGGCGGCGGCCGGCCCCCCCCCCCGGGCCGCGAGGCCCCCCCCCCCCAAAGGCTGCGAGGCCCCCCCCCAAAAAAAAAGGTTTTTAGGAAATAATTTAGAGGACTTTATTTAAACCGAGACTTTCCCTGTGGACCATAAAATCGATCCGGTCGGAAGGTAAATAGTGTCAAAGGGGGAGGGTGGTCACACCATCTTGACAAACATAGACCTTGTCAGAAATGGTACTCATGGCTATTTTCTCTACATTTACAGTAAAGTTAATTTAGTTCAATGAACGAATTGCCAACAATTTGGCTCGTGGACTTGCGTTTTCAACAATATAATTCCTATAAATTTTCATGTCGAAATTCTTGTCTACATAGCGCATGGGTACTCCTTTGCAACGTTTCTTGATTTCCTCGTCGTATGTCTGTATAAAGTACACCTTCGGACCTACAAACATACCACGGGAAATCAAGCCGCTTCCGGTTTCAGATTTAAAAAATAAAAGCTGATTGGGCACCCGACGTTTTACTAGCTCAGGGTAAAGACCACCACACCCAATGGTGTAGTCCATCCGTGAACTGGTAATTTCACCGTGCGCCAAATCATCAATTAGATTTGATGTTTTTACTTTGATCAGTAGAGAATCCGTGTCACCGTAGCAGAACTCTACTTGCCCCTTTTCCGGCCACTCTACCCTAGCCACATTGTAGTAGAACTCCAACATGAGCTTTTCTGAGATCTCCAAGATAGCACTGCCTGCAGCAATATTTTTATTCAAGACATTGCGTTTTTTTTACCTATTCAAAATTACCATGTCTGAGCCAATGATCTTGAAGGAAGTGTAATTTGGATCGGCAATAACTCGTGCACATTGTTCTGGGTCGTTCACAACGTCACAACGATTCCTATTGCGAACACTCTCATACATTTAGCCGTAAGCTGAATTTAAAATGAGTTTATAAAATTCTTTTTCAGCCTTCGTCTGTGCTTCAAAACGTTTGCCGACAAAAGTGTCAACAAACGTTTTCAAATAGGGTTTTTAACTAGACTCGAGTGCTTGGTGAACCTTTGTTACGTTGAAACCGTTGTTACACATCCATTTTAATGCTACATGATGTACAACTATGTTTTTTTTCGGCAGAAGGTCAGCAATAAGTTTTTGTTTTGAAGGTGCCCAATGCAATCCGTCCACCTCGACTAAACGCCTATTGCGAGGACTCAAAGAGTCCTTAGTCACAGCTCTATTGATACATGGGAAAACAAAATCCTTTACTGAATCGTGAAGCTCGACTGGTATCTCTCCATCAATTTAAAAAAACCATCCAACCGGCCCATTCTCCTCAACACTGTTAATGTTGGGGAAATGGGTAGCTTGAGGGTCATTGAGCCATTTATAGTCGCCGCAAGGTAGTGCATAATGGGACATGGCCGAGGGGTAGAGAGAATTCATATCGAGGAAAACTGCATTTGATTTTGTCCCCCTCTTCTCTCCTGTTGGATCAGTTTCCAAGATACGGTCTCCGTGAAAAACAAAACCCCCCCTCATTGACCTCTCGATGAACAGATGCTGATCAATTTCAGTGATTAGCCCAATTTTTTCCCCACTAATTTTCAGGATGAGGTCCATCACTAGATGAGGCGAAAAAGAATAATACCCCAAATCAAGATTAAACTCCTCATAGATTTTATCCGTATTTTTACACATAATGTATAACAAAGTTAACACGTCACTCGACAAATACAGCTTGCAGTAGTCAAACCCATTTTTACACCCTCCCTCTGCCCAATATTTTTTATCAAAACTGTATTCCTCTGGGATGCAACTACGATCGTGAAGACTGTCGTAAAACGATTCAATACAAGGAACAGTCTCCTCGGCGAATCTCGACATGTAACAATAATAATCATAAGGATAGATGCCCTTGACAGTTAACAAATCATATAAATCATTTAGAAATTGTTGCTTGAGAAGGGGGAAAGCATTGCAGCCATCATCGTTTTTCTGCACTTGAATTAATTCGCTCAATGATTTGGGGAAAAAACTGTAGGAATCTAAAAAGCGAATTTTATTCGTGTAATCAATTCCGGCTTCAACAAATTTCAACATAAATTCCAAAACAAGCAACTTTTCCGATGATTTAGGTATGATTTTGTACGTAAAGATGTCTATCACCCATGCATCATCCACTGTTCCATTTCTTTGAAGATTTGCCAATACAGGTAGCACATACTTTAGATCATAGTTAGAGTTATGTATAAAAACCGGTAGAAAAAGTTGTTGTTTAATTTTTAAATTACACGAATTGTGAGCCCACCCTCGAAAGTTACTTTTCCCCGTTGAATTAGGGTCAATAAGGTGATCACGGTCCTGCACCACGTCATTTGGGGCAAGGGCCACCCTACATACCCAGCAAATTGTTCCTTTTTCAAGCGCCCGTTGCCCTTTATCCGACAATGTCATTGAATAATTGATATGATATAATCGTAAAAGTACCTTTTTTGCCGTTTTTACTACAGAAACCAATAACTTTTCCATGCTGCCCTCCTCGTCCATAGTAAAAAAAAACTCTTACAAATTCATTGTATTTTTGGTGTCGTGACTGGCGTGCGTGAAGGAAAACGCAACTAGTTTGTGTTCCTTGACTATATTTGGCTTTGATGGGTCCGATACCTCAACCAGTCTTGTTTCACAATCCAAAGACACTTTATCAGATTGCAGAAGAGAATTTTGAAAATTTTTAAATTGTAAAGTGTCTTTGCCTTCTGCCGGCATTTCTAGTCTCGGATGTCCATGAATTTCGCAATGCCTCATGTGATCTGAGAATGTTCGCTCAGATCTAAATGGGGAAAGGCACATGGGGCAATAGAAACGTCCACCTTTTCTCACGCCTTGACAGAGGAGTCGACTTAGTGCAGTGACGGGGATAAAATAACCGCATGAATTTACATCTTTTGAAGGATCGTAAAAAATCTACACCTAGTTTTAAACATTTTCAACCATCGGTATCCTCACGGAATACAAAACCCCTTTTTTATTCGGTTTTCCCCCCATCAACAAATTCAGTGTCGTACTGCAGAACAAGCACCCCCACCCCAAGATTTTCATTTGCTTTTTCGAATATGCTTATTTCTTTAAAGGACACCGGATACCTTCCCTCCAAACAATCAAAATTTACTTTAGGAAAAATTTTTTCCGCCGTTACGTGCAAGTCTGTCAAGATTTTTCATTGTTGATTCTTTTTTTAATGTCTTATGGGCTGCTGTTAAAAACGAATATTTAAAACATTGTAGCCCTGTGTCAAAATTGAAACCCTGAACCCCTTTGGTAGTCGACAAATCTGGGTGGCATTTTATTCGTCGACTACCCGCTCCCCTTAAAATAAAGCTTTTTTTAAATCTACTGAGATTCAGATCCATGTATTCAATATATAAAATTGTGGAACCACTCCCTCTCTCATTAGATGTCTCCAAAGTTTAATTAAGTTTATTCACCCAGTTTAAAAAGTTTTCTTAAAAATCATTTAGACCTGGGTATAAAGTCTGGGTGCCTGTCGAAAAATTAAAATTAAGCCCGTCCCCGGATGTTCCCTTTTGTAAGTACACTTTTTGATTCACCGATGCTTTAAGTCCCTCCCGACCTCCTCAATTTCGGATCTGAATTTCAATAAGTACCCGAAGTCTGTCGATATAGCTATGGAGAACTTTCACGGGGTCATTTAAAATAATGCTCGCGTTTTCCTCGGGAAGGCTAAAATCTACCCTGTATGTTTGCAAATGGCTTGGAGCAGATTCTAACAAATAAAAATTAGGCAAGTCCGGGGACGTAACACTATTTTTTTGTCCTGTCCCTGTTTGTTCAGGACTCAATTCACTAATAGTAAAGTGGTCGTTAAAAATGTCTCCGGATAAATAAGCTGCTGTTGTATTACTACTACTATCTATACTATTTAGTGGAATGGTGGAGGGTGACAGAGAATTGTCAATAACACCACTCCCAGTCTGTTCAATCACATTGGGGGGATGTGACATGAGGTTCCCTAGTACATATTCCAAGGTGTTTGGAGACAATTGATCGAGCCAGCCTGTATTGTCATCTGATGGATTTTTGTTATGAGGACCCAGTTCAGATTTACTTGTAGCATCACCTAAATGTTCACGCATGAAACTATCTGCCCACTCCGGGTCTTCAAGCATGTCAATATCGCAGGTTATGTCCTCCAACCTAGCCATTTCCCAAAAAACATCGTTGAGAAGCCCTCTATGCCACTCCAAAGTCTATAGAACCAGTATAAATAAATCCCAGAACTCTGCTGGTGGTGAGAGACTGGTTACCTTAAATATACTTGCTTCATCACTCAATGGTGTCGCTGGTGGTGCTATATTTTTAATTTGTAGAAAAAAAAAGTTTTTATTTTCTTATGTAAAATAATCATTTTTTTTTATAGTTAATAAACTTTGTCAATTTCTCATAGTCATTGCCCCACCACTACCACCTGAACAATTAAAAGAAGAAGAAAAAAAAAGTTACATTGCCTTATTTCTTTCATAATGTCAACTGAACATGTTAAAAAATATATATTGTTTTTTTTTTTTTTTTTTTTTTTTTAGTCAGGAAAATGTAGTCTTATTGTTTGAAGGGTAAGTTAGAACAAGAGAATGATAAAAAAAAATTAATGGTTTTATTCCAAAAATTTTTTAAAATAAAAATGCAAAATATGGGTCCAATTCGGGTGCTTGACCCTCTTCATTATAACTCTCAATGAAATTTGACCATCGTTCAACTGACGCGGTATGTTGTATGAACACTTGCTCCTCAGCTTCAGTTAATGGACATGAATCTCATATGTTGTCAGTTGGTGGCGTTACTTTCTCAATAATCTGTTTTGTCCTCTGTGTTTTGTCGACGGATTTATTTGAAGTTGTGGATGTAGCTGACCTGGGCTAAATAAATGATTGTTAGAAAGAAGAACTTTTTTTCTCCATCCTTATCAACCCTTAAAGGGCAATTTAATTTTTGGATTGTCGTGTTTAGAGACCCCCCCCCCAACCCCACCCGGGGGGGACCCTTGGGAGCCGGGCGTTTCCTTCGAGGTAGGAGGATCGATACCCTTTCGAGTTGGGGGTATCGGACTTCACAACACTGTTCAAGTAGAACAGCCTCAAATTCTTTCTCGAAAACACCTGTGTTTCAATGAAATGAGTTCGCCCCAAAGTTTTATCACAATTATAACACACTTTTCTTTTTTTCTTTTTTATCAAGCAATTTTTTTTTCGCGGTGCACCCCCGCGGCGCATCCCTGCGGCGCATCCTGCGGCACTTTCCTGGCCTATAGTACCGCTCGGCGTCGCGTCTTGAGCCCGCGGCGCTTCATGCCCTGCCTTGCCCCCCCCCCCTCCCGGGGAGAACCCGTGGGACTCGGGAGCGTCCGTTGGGGTATGGGGGTCTATGCCCTTTTGGGTTGTGGGGATCGGACTTCACAACCCTGTTCAAATAGAACAGCCTCAAATTCTTTCTCGAAAACACCTAAGTGTTTCAATGAACTGAGGCCACCCCCAAATACTGTTTCTTGACAACACTGTGAAGACATAATTGGAAATTATTAAAAACCTTCTTTCCATGTGTTAATATATCTTATCGGAAATACACATCCTGTCACAAGAAGCCCACTTAGAATTCAAAGCGGATTAAATAGCGATGGGAGATCTGATACGGAGCGGATGCGCGCAAGAGCTTAGCGAAATAATACCATTTTAAGTATGGTTGCAAACTGTGAAATTGAAAATCATGTTTTTTTTTTTTTTTTTCAAATAGTTAGTTTTTGTTTAAAAGGAATATTGGAATTATTGCATTAGAATGCGTATTGGTTAGAAGTTACAAGGTAAGTTTTTTTTTTATAGAAATGCGTGATAAGCATTCCTTTATATACCGCTAATTTGGTTAATGAAAGAAAATGAAATAGTTTAGAAACAAATTTTAAGTTTTACTCATCAAAAGCTATGCGCCTGAGAAAATTTACCTTATTTTTGAAAATAGGGATAGAAAAAATATATACACTTACAAATTCTGGCTTTACATCAGAAGTACCTGGCACGGCTAAAAGAAAATGGTACCTTCTATCTTGATCTATTGAGGTTGAGCTAATATACGAAGCAACACATTCCCTTTTCAACTTTTTTCAAGTTTGCGACGGGCTAATAATGGGGTCAGAAGACCTCGATATTAAAAGAGTTGTAGCCCTTGGATGGACCAGGTCATGTGTTATTCTACCAGTATATTTGATAATATATGCCCTTGTTGTTTTCTTTAATGCTGGTTCGCTCCATCTCGCTTTATTTTACAGATGAGCATTATAGAAAGTATCTTCCTCGTTTAAAAAAAGGCAAAACTTTATATTGAAAAAAAAAATGCATTTTGGGTTTGGAAAATAATTAATTTTATGTTATAAATCTAAAGTTTTGTCAAATAAATCTTGATTTAAGAATAAGGGGTTTTAAATTACTTTTTTGAGCAACTGAATCTTAATTCGACAAAAACTGGGTTTGCCACGAAATTTTACAAGCAAGATGCTTATCTTTCTGCTAAAAAGCTGGCAGGGGGAATGGGACCATTTTGGTCCTTGGGTCATAAAGATTAAGAATCCACGGATTATTCTGATTTAAACAGATTGCAATATGTGCGTATTTTTTGCATTAAAAAACTGGTTTTCAAATAGGGGGAGATGGAATTTTTTTTTTTTTTTCAATTAAATAAATATTTATATTTTAATTTATTATAAAAAAAAAATAATCATTTTTAAAAATTTAGATTTTTTATAGTTATTTTAAGCTCTTAAGCTTTGGTAAGCAGCATATATTATAAATTGTTTTGGTTCTTCTTCTAAAGACTAAAAGCACCATTAGACTACTATGATCTAAAATATCACTGAAATACATTTTCCAGCAGTACATGGTAACGAACTATAAGTAAGGAACAAATCAGGTTAATAGTAACCGAAACTCTAAAAAGGAAGTTTTTGTAACAATTAATACATTAAAAGAATCAACATTTTATTCTATCCCCAAATTACCAATCGAAAGCTAAGCACTTTTTCAAAAACATCCCTAAAAAGGTTAACTGATCTTGATAAAAATCGCACCGTAAATGCAGACTGACCTGGAAGTATTTTCAAAAACATCCCTAAAAAAAAAGCCACTGATCTTGATAAAAAGGAAGCTTTTTTAACAATTGATAAATTAAAAGAATCAACATTTTATTCTAATCCCAAATTACCGATCGAAAGCTAAGCACTTTTTTCAAAAACATCTCTCAAAAGGCCCACTGATCTTGATAAAAATCGCACCGTAAATTTCAGCCTATAAGAGAACTATGTAGAGGTTTCAGCTCCTAAAAACAATAGGCTTCTAAGTGCATAAGTACCCTTAGTTCTAGTGTAAGGAAAGAATTTCTTCCTTAATTTAATGACAAGACAATTTATTTTTATTATAATAATGAGAAAATTTTACTCACCAGAAATTGCTTAGAATTATCCATTTTCTATGTAAATGTTTACAAAAAATGTCAGTAGTGTTAAGTTGAATAAACTATTCAAAACTGTTGAAGAATCTAATTTGAAACCCGAACATATACAAAAAATAATTGCATAACAGCGAAACAAGACATGCTGGTTTTGATTTATCACTAAAAAAAAGACATTGAACTTTGAAATTGCGTAAATCTCTTGACAAAGAAAGAGTGTAATGACCAGTAGAATAGAATACCTATCAGAAAAACCTGTTTGGTACGGAGGGGCCATAGAAATATAATGTTGATTACTACTGTCGTACATCTAATAAATATATCTTTGAGGATGACTTTATCCCCCACAGTTCCCGGGGGAAGGGCTGCAACTTATGAACTTTGCCCATTGTTTACATATATAATTGGTTATTGGGAAGTATACAGACGTTTTCAGGAGGGATTTTATCTGGTGGGGGTTCGGAGGAGGGGAATACGTCGGAGGATCTTTCCATGGAGAATGTTTCCTTGGGGGAAGGGACATTTCTATTAAGAGGGCGCCAGGTTTCCCAGCATTATTTAAAAAATGATCATAAATTAAATAAAAAAAACAAATTTTTTCAACTGAAAGTAAGGAGCACCATTAAAACTTAAAACGAACAGGAATTATTACGTGTATGAAGGGGTTCTCCTCCTAGTCAATACCCACTCTTCACGCTAAAGTTTTTTTATCAGTACTTTCAAAAGAGCTATCTATTCTAATTAAAAGGCCTTTGTGATTCAGGGATTTGCGATTCAAACAAAATTCGAATTTAGCGTAAAGAGTGATGGGATTCATCTTTTGATACAGTCGACTATGGCCTGTTGGTACTTTTTTGCAGCTTTATGGGGCCCTTCAAGGAGGAAGGCTCCCCATAGCTTAGAAGCAAGGGGGAAGAGTAAGAAGATTTCCTTGCATAATGACGGCAACATGTTCTCTTGAGAAGGCATAAGTGTCCTTAAAGGAGCCTGGGTAATCCGTAACGAATAAATCAAGACAACATGATTCGCCTGCATCATGGTAACTGTAAAATTCATCCAGTTGTTCAAGCCCATACGGAAGAGACAGATCATACAGGCCTGACTGTCCTTATCGTTGTTTTTGCTATTTTGCTATGATACTCTAAAAAAAAGAATTTCAGTACCAAAAGAATTGAATTTTTATACAGATTTCAAGCATATAAGTTTCATCAAATTCAGTCTTACTTATCAAACGTTACGAACCAAGAAAAATTTACTTTATTTTTAGAAGCAGGTGGAAACGTTCCCTGAATGTGATAGAACCTTAATAAAAATAAGACCATGAAATTCAGCTTAATAGAAAACCCTATTGTAGATGTTTCAAGCTCTTATCTGCAAAAATGTGGAATTTGTATTTTTTGCCAGAAGAAAGATCACGGATACGTGTTTTTTTGTTGTTTTTTTTTCAGGGGTGATCATATCGATCCATTAGTCCTAGAATATTTTGAGAAGGATCATTTGAATGGAAATTTAAAATTCTAGTGCCCTTTTTAAGTCACCAAAACATTGGAGGGCAACTGGCCCCCTCCCACGATCATTTTTTCTGAAGTCACCCAATGAAAATTTTGAGATAGCCATTTTTTTCAGCATAGTCGCACATCTAATAAATATATCTTTGAGGATGACTTAATCCCCCAAAGCTCCCGGGGGAAGGGCTGCAAGTTATGAACTTTGCTCATTGTTTACATATATAATTGGTTATTGGGAAGTATACACACGTTTTCAGGAGGGATTTTATCTGGTGGGGGTTCGGAGGAGGGGAATACGTGGGAGGATCTTTCCATGGAGAATGTTTCCTTGGTGGAAGGGACATTTCTATTAAGAGGGCGAGAGAGTTCCCAGCATTATTTAAAAAAAACGATCAGAAATTAAATAAAAACGAACTGTGTTAACTGAAAGTAAGGAGCAACACTAAAACTTAAAACGAACAGAAATTATTATGTGTATGAAGGGGTTCTCCTCCTAGTCAATACCTCACTCTTCACGCTAAAGTTTTTTTTCAGTACTTTCAAAAGAGCTATCTATTCTAATCAAAAGGCATTTGTGATTCAGGGATTTGTGATTCAAACAAAATTTGAATTTAGCTTAAAGAGCGATGGAATTCATCTTGTGATACAGTCGACTATGGCCTGTTGGTACTTTTTTGCAGCTTTATGGGGCCCTTCAAGGAGGAAGGCTCCCCATTGCTTAGAAGCAAGGGGGAAAAGTAAGAAGATTTCCTTACATAATGACGGCAACGTGTTCTCATGAGAAGGCAAGAGTGTCCTTACAAAAGCCTGGGTAATCCGTAACGAATAAATCAAGACAACATGATTCGTTTGTATCATGATAACTGTCAAATTCATCCAGTTGTTCAAGCCCATGCGGAAGAGACAGATCATACAAGCCTGACTCTCCTTATCGTTGTTTTTGCTACGGAGCCATACGCTATGAGGAGGAGGATGGCAGACTTAGCGTATTTTCTCTGAATGTAATCAATGTAGGTTTTAAGGCAGCTACCGATCTGGCAGGTTGGGGGGGGGGTTAGAGTCCCAATGATTGAACAATTATTTGAAACGGTAGCCCTAGCCCATATAGCTTCTTCACCTGCTCAGCTCGGGAGATTCAGACATGAGTACGGTATATGGTTCTGAACATAGATGGAATCACCTCCTCCTCCTTATTTAGCACATTAAGTGCGTACTCAGTTTTTGTCGATGAGTGTGCACCCCTGTATGGCAGCCTCACTGATTTTAATTTCGTGGCTGAGATTGGTCTCAGGTGATGCACATAATAGATGTTTGACAGAGCTTGCAATTATACGAATTGATCAAATTTAGTTCTGATACCGAATCACCTCCTCGTCCTTATTTCGCTTCGTAAGTGCGTACTCAGCTTTGGCTGAGGAGCGTGTACCCCTGTATCGCAGCCTACCTGATCGGTATGTCGTGGATGAGATTGGTCTCAGTAATGCACATAATAGATGGTTTGACAGAGTTTACCAATTATAGGAACTGATCAAATTTAGTTCTGATACCTCCTACATTGCAGTTTGCTACCGTAAATAAGTCAAAATGGACTGTCTTTGGGCGTGCCTAAGGTCTTCAACGAGAGGTCAGTTTTGTCCAAGGCTTAATTTGATGAATTTAAACCAGGTAAAAGACACTTTCTCGGGTGGATAGCCTGACAAGAGCCAGTACATTCCTTGGATGGGGAACGGAGCCAAAACACCTTTTGTCAATCCTCAGCATTCGAGATGGTGCCCCGGCATAGGTTTTACCTATAACGATTTTGGAGTGGAGCACTTGCATGGCACCTACCACCATTCAATTCGCAGCAAACAAACTTTTTCAAGCCTCTTTTAAAGAAAAATTAACAAAATCTTTTATTTCCCTTTGAAAACAGGAAAACCTGAATTTATTATTAACTCAAAACGAGCAAAATTTAACAAAGTAGGGCTGATAACCCCCATGCCTTTTCAAGACTAGAACACAATTTGGGCCTTACTGAAAAAAATAAGAAAAAAACAAAGACCGTGGATTTCATTTTAATCGAAATATGCTGATATTTATTCCTTAAAGTTTTGATAATGTTTTATTTATGAAAGTAAGAAAAGTGAAAACATTTCTAACGTGTTTTGCTTTCGGTAAAGCACAAATTATGTTCTAGTCTTGAGAAGGCCCAGGGGTTATCAGCCCTACTTTATTTTTTAATTTAATTTTATAGCTTCTGAAGTTGACCTGAAAAATAAAACTTAATTGTTAATCCCAAAAGTTTCTTTCTGTGCTCTTTGACAACCTGGATACACTTACACTCTTTTTATTTATTTAAATTGTAAAAGCAGAAGCAGTCATAGTAGTATCACCAAAAGTTTCAAATTAATACACCCAGTCGTTCTCGATATATTGCTGAGGTGTCTTTTTGGCAACCATAGCTACAATGCCTTTTGATTTATTTTAAAGCAACCTTTAGTTTTAAAGCATAATGGACCAATTGCATAATTGTGGAGGGTTACAATGCCTTATATCTCTAAAGACATAGTTGCTGGACCATTCTACTATACTGAACAAAATGGCTGTCTCAAAATTTTGACTTGATGCGTTTGGAAAATGAATGGGCTTGAGAGAAAGGCTGCTTTCTCTCCAATCTCTTGTTACTCTTAAAAAGGGCACCATAACTTTTAATTTTGAATTGAATTAACTCCTTTAAAAGTTTCAATGACATTTCTAGCTTTTATAGAGTGATGCCGCCTATGATATTGCTTATATGCCCTTTTGAAAACCTGCATGCATGCACTTTTTTCCTTTAACTGAAACTTCTAAACGTTCCCTAAGAGTTTCATCTTAATACCTTTAGCGTCATTAGTTACATTAACTTTAGTGGTAGTATTAAAAGTATACATGTAGTGCCTTCTGGCTAGTTCAAAGTCTCCCACAACTTGCCCTGAAAGGTCTAAATTAATAATATAAGTTGTTCTTCAGATATTGCTTTGTCACCTTACAGAAAGTCCACATGCTCATAGTTTTTTTTTTTTTATTTAGTTCAATATTCTCCTAATATTCTTTAAAAGCTTCACCTTAATACCCTTACCCTTAGAACGATTTTCACGGAAACAGACATGGATTATTTACGAGCTCTGCATTATATAACTAAGTACAGGGATTTGTTCAAACTAGAATTAAACAAAGAAAAATGCGAAGTCAGTTGTGTAAGCGAAGAAGAACCTCAGTTTATTGGCGGGATAGAAAGAAAAGATGAAATGCAGGGTTTAGGTATCCAATGGAAAAAAACATGGAAAGAGACGGAGAAAGTAAACTGGGCTTGAACATTGCAGAAGTTTAACTCGGCACTTGCTTACGGATATGGAAGAGCTTTCACAATATTTCAAAAAGCTCAGTACGTTAATATTTAGGCCTACTGTTGTCCAGTGATATGGTATTTCGCTTCAATATCAAACCCCACAAAAGGAATCCAGAAGAAAATAAAATCAATTATATATCAGTTCGTCTGGTACGGAAAACCAAGGCCGTATCCAGGGGGGTTACCTGGTTTGAACCCCTCCCCCCCCCCCCGAAATTTTGGACCGAGTCAAAAATAAGTCAAAAATTAGTAAAACCTAGGTAAAAATTAGTAAAATTAGTCGAAAACTGAGTCAAAAATTAGTAAACCCACCCCACCCCCCGAAAGAAAATCCTGGATCCGCCCTTGCGGAAAACCCCCTCCAAATCTTAAACTTACAGATATGTTTCTAATGAAAAGCCAAGGAGTCCTACAAAAATACCCTTAGCTTGTGCAGTAGCAATAGTTGTAGCAGCATTAGTAGCAGTATGCGCATAACACCTTTGGTTTCTTCAACATACCCTTCGACACACGCTGAAAGTTTCAGCTCAATACAACCTGCATGTGGAGGGCGTGTTCTGATTCAGTTCATCTGCCCCCCCCCTCAAAATCTCTTGAAAATTTCACCTTCGTGCCCTTAGGCACAGTTGTAATAGTAGTCACAATAGTATTATTGATATTACTTACAATAGTATGGAATAGCGGTAGTACTACTAGCAACAGTAGTATTAATTTATTGCCTATTAATTTATTGCCTATTAATTTATTGCCTAATATCATTCTCATCAAATCCTGGATGTTTCAACTTAATAGAATTAGCCATGGCTATGACGTAGCCGATATATCTTTTTTATAACCAGTGTGTTCATATAATTCTCAAAATTTTTATCTCAATGCTCTTAGCCTTACAAGCAGTTGCAATTGAAGTCATAGTGGTAGTGGTAGTAAATTTATTAAGAATAGTAGCATTAGCAGTAGTGTGCAAATATTGTCTTTTGGTGAGATGATCTTCCTCTTTAAGTATTCTTTGAAAGTTTCAACTTACTACCCCAATCAATTCCTAAGATACGCTATTTTGACAATGTGCATGCACATAGCTTCTTTTGATTTAATTCAAATTTCTTCATAATACTGTAAATGGAGAAGTGTGGTAGTAGTAGAGAAGGTAGTTGCAGTAGTATTGATAGCATGCAAATATTGCCGTTTTGATCATCTGCCTTATCATTTCCTGCATTTTTGAAATCCCAGGCAGCGCAATCGCGCTGCCTAAGTGAAGACCGATGTTACCATAATATATTTACTTTTTTTCCATATCAGGGCACTTTGTGTCGAAGGAGTTGTCGTAGATACATGGAAAAGGGCTCATTCGATTGGAAATTGGAGTGGTTTGTGCCCTTTTTAATATTCGAAAGTAATTAAAAGGCAACTAACATTCTTTCCACGCCCACCATTTCCCCAAACACATCTAATCAAAATTTTGAGATAGCCATTTTGTTCAGCGTAGTTGATTTCCATATAGAAAATAAATTTTTGAGGAGGACACTCCTCCAAAACACTCAGGGCAAAGGTTTTAAGTTATGCCCTGGGCATATAAGAACGATGTTGGCACAATGTATTATTTATTATTTTTTTTCCTTTAGACCAGAGCACTTCGTATCGAAGGATTTGTCGTAGAAACTTCGAAAAGGGCTCATTCAATTGGAAATTCGAGTGGCTTGTGCCCTTTTTAATAGTTGAAAGTGATTGGATGGCAACTAACACCCCTTCCACGCCCAGTATTTCCCGAAATATATCCAATCAAAATTGTGAGATAGCCATTTTTTTCAGCTTAGTTCATTTCCAGATAGAAATTATGTTTTTGAGGAGGACACTCCTCCACAGCCCTCAAGGCAAGGGTTGTAAGTTATGCCCTGGGGGCATATAAGGTTTTTAACGAAAGCGTTGTCGCAGAAACTTTAAAAAAGGCTCACTCGATTGGAAATTCTAAGGGCTAGTGCCCTTTTTAATAGTCGAAAGTGATTGGAGGGCAACTAACACCCCTCTCATGCCCACCTTTTCCCCAAACACATCCAATCAAAATTTTAAGATAGCCATTTTGTTCAACGGAGTTGAAAGTTCTGAAAATTAGGTCTTTATAGATGACAACCCACCACAGCCCTCAGGGCAAGGGTTGTAAGTTATGCCCGGGGGCATATAAGGTTTTATAGAACGCGTTGTCGTAGAAACTTCAAAAAGGGCTTATTCGATTGGAAATTGAAATGGCTAGTCCCGTTTTTAATAGTCGAAAGTGATTGGAAAGCAACCAAAACCCCTTCCACGCCCACCATTTCCCCAAACACATCCAATCAAAATTTTGAGATAGCCATTTTGTTCCGCGCACGTTAAAGTTCAGGAAATTATACCTTTGAGCAGGACACTCCTCCCACAGTCTTCAGGGCAAGGGTTATAAGTTATGCCCTGGGGGCATATAAGGTTTTTATTGAAATCTTTGTCGTACAAACCTCAAAAAGGGCTCAATCAGTTGGAAATTCAAAGGGCTAGTGCCGTTTTTAATAGTCGAAAGTTAATTGAGGGCAACTACTCCCCCTCTAACACCCACCTTTTCCCCAAACGCGTGCAAGCAAAAATTTTCGATAGCCATTTTGAAAATTATGTCTTTAAGGATGACAACCCCACAGCCCTCAGGGCAAGGGTCTTAAGTTATGCCCTGAGAACATATAAGGTTTCTATAAAAAGTGATGTTGTAGAAACTTCAAAAAGGGCTCAAAATTGGCTTCAAAATTGGAAATTGAAAAGGCTAGTGCCCTTTTTAATAGTCGAAAGTGATTGAAGGGCAACTAACCCCCTTCTCACGCCCACAGTTTCCCCAAACACATACAATCAAAATTTTGAGATATCCATTTTGTTCAACGTAGTTGAAAGTTCTGGAAATTAGGTATTTTAGGATGATAACCCCCTCAGAGCCCTCAATACAAGGGTTATAAGTTATGCTCTGAGGGCATATAAGGTTTATATAAAATTTTGTTGTAGAAATTTCAAAAAGGGTTCATTTGATTGGAAATTGAAATTGCCCTTTTTAATAGTCGAAAGTGAGTGGAGAGTAATTAACCCCCCTCTCATGCCAAACATTCCCCGAAAAACATTCAATCAAAGTTTAGAGATAGCCATTGTGTTCAGCGTAGTTGAAAGTTCTGGAAATTATGTATTTAAAGATGACAAACCCCCCGGATCCCCCAGGGCAAAGGTTGTAAGTTATGCCCTGGGGGCATATAAGATTTCTATAGACAGAGTTGTCGTAAAAACTTCAAAGGGGGCTTATTCAAATGGAAATTGAGAGGGCTAGTGCCCTTTTAATAGTCGAAAGTAATTGGAGAGCAACTAACACCCCTCTCACGCCCACCATTTCAGCAAACACATCCAATAAAAATTTTGAGATAGCCATTTTGTTTAAAGTAGTTGAAAGTTCTGGAAATTAGGTCTTAGAGGATGACAACTAGGCTAACAACCGTTAGAGTAAGGGTTGTAATTTATGCCCTGGGTGCATATAAGGTGTTTATGGGAAGCGTTGTCGTAGAAACTCAAAACGGGCTTGTTGGATTGGAAATCGAAAGGACTAGTGCCCTTTTTAATAGCCGAAAGTGATTGGAAAGCTTGATGTTTTCAAACAGTTCGTGGTAACGAACTGTAAGTAAGGAGCGACCCGGCTCAATGGTAACCGAAACTGTAGAAAACGGAATTTTGATACCAATAAATACATCAAAAGAATCAGATTTTAATTCTGATTTCAAAAATATAAGTTTCATCAAGTTTAATCCTACCCATCAAAAGTAACGCACCTGAGAAAATTTGGCTGATTTTCAAAAAAAGAGGAAAAGACCCCCTAAAAGTTATAGAACCTTAATGAAAATCACACCATCGTATTCACTGTATCAAAGGACCCTACTGTAGAGGTTTCAAGCTCCTATCTACAAAAATGTGGAATTTTCCATTTTTTGCCAAAAGAAAGATCACGGATGCGTGTTTATCTGGGTTTTTTTTTTGGTTTTTTTTCCAGGTTAATCGTATTGACCCAGTGGTGCTAGAATATCGTAGGAGGGCTCATTGGAACGGAAATTAAAAGTTCTAGTGCCCTTTTTAAGGGACCGAAAAAAACGGAGGCCAACTAGGCTCCCTCCCACGCTCATTTTTTCTCAAAGTCACCCAATTAAAATTTTGAGATAGCCATTTTGTTCAGCATAGTCAAAAATCTAACAAATATGTCTTTTAGGATGACTTAATCCCCCACCGTGCCCAGGGGACGGGCTGCAAGTTATGAACTTTGCCCATGGAAGTATACAGACATTTTCAGGAAGGATTTATTTCTGGGGGGGGGGGGGCGGGAGGATGGGTTACTCCGGAGAATCTTTCCGTGGAGGATGTTTCTTTGGGTTTTCAATACCTCGCTCTTTACGCTACAGTTTTTCTTTTTTTAGTGCTTTCAAAAAGCTATCTATTCTAATTAAACGGCTTTTGTGATTCAGGGGTTTGTGAATTAAAATTTTTTTTAACTTTTAACGTAAAGAGCGTGTATTGACTAAGGGGAGAACCCCCTCATATACGTAATAACATATACGTAATAAAAAAAACAAAAAAAACAAGCGATACGGCTCAATAGTAATCGAAACTTTTAAAAACGGAATTTTGATGTCAATAAATGTATCAAAAGAATGAGATTATAATGGTGATTCTAAATATATAAATTTTATTAAGTTTGGTATTACTCATCAAAGGCTACAAGCCTGAGAAAATTTACCTGATTTTTTAAAGATTTGACTTGACTTGACTTGCTTTATTTACTACTAATTACAAAATAAACTATATACAAGCAACCGCCCGGGGAAGGCCCAAAAAGCCTGATGAAGGACGGCTGCAATCCTCTAATTCTCTTACTTACTTAACTCCCATCCGGCCGGATTGGCCGACTCGGGGCTTCTCCTCTGACTGAACTATGGCAAAGCTTCTTATACGATTCCCTGTTCGCTGCAGTCCGAAGGAGTACCGACAGGGGATGGCTGGGAAAGTTTTCCCTCCAGCGCTTCGGAGGTCGTCCTTTTGGGCGGGAGGCATCAATCCTTCCTTCAAACGCAATTTTTGGAAGTTGGGCTGGGGACATCCGCTGAACGTGGCCTAACCATCGAAGCTGTTGAAGCTGGATGGTCTGCATGATGGTCTGGGAATATTTAAGCGAAGACAAGTGCCGTCTATTTGATATTTGATCAAGGTAGGTGGTGCCAGCAAGCTTCCTGAGGGATTTTGCTTCAAAAGCCATCATCCCGCGTGTGTATTCTACGTTCAATGGCTAATTATCTGCACCGTAGTTTTCTACAGAAACCACCAGAGGTAGAAAATTTGAGAGGCCGATGATGTCCCAATTGTAGCGGTTTGCTTCACGGAGGAGCATGTCTTTCTTTCCTGGTTTCGAAGGTGTCCGAAAATTTAACGTGCCGATTCTGGTTGTGATTTTTGTAGATAAAACCGTTCTAGCGTCCGTTTGTAACGGACTTGTCAAACGTTGCCTTCATTCTTTTCCAACGCTTTTGGCTGTCAATACATCGGTTGCCCCGAACGCGGTAGCTTGTCCGTCGGTTTCACCGGACGGGGTAGCTTGTCCGTTGATTTCCCTGGACGCGGTAGCCCTATTTCGTGTTCTCATTGATTGCCTAGTCATAAATCATAAAGAGGAAAAGTTTCTTGGCTAGCTTTTGAAGCAACGGCAAGCCAATCCTCTCTGCTTCTAGCCGGGACCGTTGACACCCTCGAGTGTGTTTTTCGCTCTTCGCAGTTGTCCTCGCTGGGAGGATCATCCCACTTGGCATCACGGCGTCACCAAGCAATTTATGAAAAAAAAAACTGAGATATTAATAATAATAATGATCCCCTACAAGTGAAAGAATTTCAATGAAAATCACACCGTCAGATTCAGCGTATCAAAAAGCCCTATTACATAGGTTTCAAGCTCATATCTGCGAAAATCTGCAACTTTTAATTTTTTGCCAGAAGAAAAATATACAAATATAGAAGTTCGTTATGTAAGTTAATTTGTAAATTACGTCAGAACCAAATTTAGAGACAGCCATTTAGCAAAAGAAAAGTAAAATTTTTATGCAAATTTAGTTTACTTATTCAATGACGGTGAGCCAAAATAAAAGCTGCATTAACTAAAAAACGATCAGAAATTAAATAAAAAAACAAGTTTTTTAAACTGAAAGTAAGGAGCGACATTTAAACTTAAAACGAACAGAAATTATTCCGTATATGAAAGGGGCTGTCCCTTCCTCAACGCCTTGCTCTTTACGCTAAAGTTTGACTCTGTCTCAGAACTTTATTTTTTAAAACAATAAAAAACTTTAGCGTAAAGAGCGAGGCGTTGAGGAGGGGACAACCCCTTTCATATACGGAATAATTTCTGTTCGTTTTAAGTTTTAATGTCGCTCCTTACTTTCAGTTTGAAAAACTAGTTTTTTATTTAATCAAACAGTTCGTGGTAACGAACTGTAAGTAAGGAGCGACCCGGCTCAATGGTAACCGAAACTCTAGAAAACGGGTTTTTGATACCAATAGGTATATCAAAAGAATCAAATTTCAATGCTGATTTCAAATATATAACTTTCATCAAGTTTAGAGATACCCATCAAAAGTTACGCGCCTGAGAAAATTTGGCTGATTTTCAAAAAAAGGGGGAAAGACCCTCTAAAAGTTATAGAACCTTAATGAAAATCACACCATCATATTCAGAGTATCAGAGAACCCTAATGTAGAGGTTTCAAGCTCCTATCTACAAAAATGTGGATTTTTGCATTTTTTGCCAGAAGAAAGATCACGGATGCGTGTTTATTTGTTTGTTTGTTTGGTTGTTTGTTTGTTTTTTTTGTTTTTTTTCCCAGGGGTGATCGTATCGACCCAGTGGTCCTAGAATATCGTGGGAGGGCTCATTGGAACGGAAATTAAAGGTTCTAGTGCCCTTTTTAAGTGACCAAAAAAAATGGAGGGCCACTAGGCTCCCTCCCACGCTCATTTTTTCCAAAGTCACCCGATCAAAATTTTTAGAGAGTCATTTTGTTTAAAATGGTCGAAAATATAATAAATATTTCTTTTAGGATGACTTAATCCCCCACAGTCTCCGGGGGAAGGGCTGAAAGTTATGAACTTTACTCAATGTTAACATATAGTATTGGTTATTGGGAAGTATACAGACTTTTTCAGAGGAGATTTTTTCTGGTAGGTGGGGGAAGGAGAGGGTCGGGGGCTATATGGAAGGATCTTTCCATGCAGGAAGTTTTCATGGGGGAAGGGACATTGCTATGCAGGGGGCGCCGGATTTCCCAGCCTTATTAAAGAAAAATTCAGGAATTAAATAAAAAAAAAAACAAGTTTTTCAACTGATCAACTGATTGTGATTAAGAGGTCATTTTTAAAGAACTGGAAAAAAAATTCGAACTATAGTTTAAAGAGCAGTGTATTGACTAGGGGGCGAACCCCCTAATATACGTGTTAAAAATTTATGAATATAGAAGTTCGTTACTTAAATTAATTCGTAAGTTACGTATATTTATTACTAATAAAAACGTTCGTAAATAAAATTAAACAAGTGTCGAGAAAGCCATTTAACCAAATATAATATGCAAATTTTGTTTTAATTATTCATGTACGGTGAGCCAAAATCAAAACCTGCATTAATTCAAAAACGTTCAAAAATTAAATAAAAAAAACAAGTTTTTTTAACTGAAAGTAAGGAACGACGTTAAAACTTAAAACGAACAGAAATTATTCCGTATATGAAGGGGGCTGTCCCCTCCTCAACGCCTCGCTCTTTACGCTAAAGTTTGACTTTCTCACAACTCTATTTTTGTAAACAATAAAAAAACTTTAGCGTAAAGAGCGAGGCGTTGAGGAGGGGACAGCCCCCTTCATATACGGAATAATTTCTGTTCGTTTTAAGTTTTAACGTCGTTCCTTACTTTCAGTTAAAAAAACTTGTTTTTTTTATTTAATTATAGTAAAGATCGGTCTGGGTATAATGTATTATTTTTTTTTGTTGTATTTTAAGCCAGGACACTTTGTATCGAAGGAGTTGTCGTAGAAACTTCAAAAAGGGCTCATTCGATTGAAAATAGAAAGGGCTAATGCCCTTTTTAATTGTTGAAAGTGATTGGAGGGCAAATAATCCCCCTCCCACACCCACCCTCCCATTTGCTCATTATGTTTAAAAACTAAACGCTGCCCTAAGACTAAATCAAAATGCACTGTGTTTTTAGAGGGTACTATGTTCAAACTTTCGGGGCTACTTCTGCTCTTAAAATTTAACCAAATCAAGATAGCGTAAGTGTATCCAAGCTATCAAAGAAAGCAAACAGATTTTATTCACTAGAACTTGTGATTATCAATCCAATGAGCCCCTCCGAAGTTTATATGACCACCTTTTCTATAAAAAAAACCTTATATGGCCCCAGGGCATAACTTACAACCCTCGTCCCCATGGCGACGGGGGTGTTATCCTAAAAAACATAACTTCCGAATCTTTTAACTACGTTGAACAAAATATCTATCTAAAAATTTTGATTAGATGTGTTTGGGGAAATGGTGGGCGTGTGAGGGGGGGGGGGGATTTAATTCCTCTTCAATCACTTTTGATGACTATTAAAACTGGCAATAGTCCCTTCAATTTCAAATCGAATTGGAAATTGAAACTTTTTCAAAGTTTCTACGACATCCAATGACCATCTAAAAATTTTGTGTAAGTGGCATTTCAGGAAAATACTAGGCGTGTGTTTGGGGGAGAGGTATCCAACCTCCTACCACTCTGAATCTCAAAAGAGGTAGTATAACTTCTGATTACCTATCCAATGAGCCTTTGGTGGGAATGTCATCTTCAAAGACATAATTTTCGGACCTTTCAACTACTTTGAAAGAAAAGGCTATCTCAAAGTTTTGATTGGATGTGTTAGGGAAAATGATGGGCATGTGAGGGGTAATAGTTGCCCTCCAATTACTTTCTACTATTAAAAAAGGCACTAGCCTTTCAATTTCTAATTGAATGAGCCCTCTTTGAAGTTTCTGCGACAACGCTTTCTATAAAAAACCTTATAAGCCCCCAGGGAATAACTTACAATCCTTGCCATGAGAGGTATTGGGGGGGGGGGGTCACCCTCAAAGACCTAATTTTTAAAACTTTCAACTACGTTGAACAAAATAGCTATCTCAAAATTTTTATTGGTTGTGTTTTGGGAAATGGTGGGCATGAGAAAGGGGTTAGTTGCCCCCCAATCACTTTCTACTACTAAAAACGGCACTAGCCGTTTCAATTTCCAATCGAATGAGCTCTTTTTGAAGCTTGTGCGACAGCAAATTCTATAAAAACCTTATATGCCCCCAGGGCATCAGTTACTACCTGAGGGTGTCGGGGAAAGTCTCTTCCTCAAAGACATAATTTGCGGACCTTTCAACAATGTTACACAAAATGCCTATCTCTAAATTTTGATTAAATGTGTTTGGGCAAATGATGGGCGTGAGAGGGTGGTTACTCGCCCTCCAATCACTTTCGACTATTAAAAATGGCACTAGCCATTTCAATTTCCAATCAAATGATCCTTTTTGAAGTTTTTACGACAACGCTTTCTATAAAAACCTCATATACCCCAGGGTATAACTTACAACCCTTGCCCTGAGGACTAAGCGTGGAGTGTCATCCTCAAAGACATAATTTCCGGATTTTTCAACTATGTTGAACAAAATGGCTATCTCAAAATTTATATTAGATGTGTTTGGGGAAACAGTGGGCGTGGAGGGCGTGGTTGTTGCCCTTCATTTACTTTCGACTGTTAAAAAGGGAACTAGACCTTCCAATTTCCAGTCGAATGAGCCCTTTTGAAGTTTCTGTGACAACTCTTTCGATACGAAGTGCCCTGGTCTAAACAAAAAAAAAATAATAATAATAAATAATACATTATGCTCACATCGCTCTTTACTTAGGCAGCGCTGTCCATGATGTGCATTAAACGAATAAGATCGTGTCTTATCTCTGAAGTATTATCTTTGTATATCAGGCTGTTTGAAATCTCAGGGTATATCAGCCAGAGAGGCTTCTTGCCTACCGAAAAGACCATTTCACTTTCCTTTTCTTACCTTTCATTACTCTGCAGCCCACCCCTAGTAATTTATCTCTACTTCCAGTGATTTTCTATATTGCCTACATTTGCACACAAATCACTAGATTATTGAAGAAAATCATTAAATCAACCAGAAAATCACTAAACTCTGGTGATTTTTTGTCACCGGGTGGTAATCATGCACTGTAGTCTTCTTGGCATAATTCGGCTCTGTTTTGGGGATTTTGTAAGTAAAATTTGTTGGCATGTTTTTCAGCTAAGAGTACTGAGATAACTTATTGGCACTCTTCCCAACCTCGCATTTATGAAACACCGCTCCGAGTTTTTCGGAAAATTAGAAAATTCAACAAAACTGCAAAAATCATCACACCAAAGCTAAGCACTAAGAAATATTACACACAATTTCCAAGCTCAAAATTAAAAGTTTCCAGTGAGGCTTCTTGAGTGAGAAAAACAAACAATTTGTTTTATTTCATTTGCTTTTAGTTATCTAGTTTATTTTGAATAAAAGTTATACTTAATCTTTTTTTAATATTTTTATTCTGTTTATTCATTCCTCTTGACTCCAGCTACAATCATATGCCCTCAAATCAAACAACTATTTAACAAAAATTTGCTGAATATGCAACCTACTCTTTGGTTAGCCAAGAGACTTTTTTAGATTTTAATATCAGAAAACTAGTCTAATTAAAACATTTTTTTGATTTCGTCATTCAATATTTTAGATTTTCTCCTACATCAGTCATGCTATCGAGCTATTTCAAATTACTGGCAAAAGTGCGCTAATCGCTTTCAGGATTTCATTGCTGAAGACCAAGAGCATATGGAGCTGACAGCGGAAGAGCATGAAATTGGACAGTGCTGGTAAGCCAAATTCCTCTTTATAGGTCTAATAGCATCGGTGCAGCCCACTACAATATTAAGTTTGCCAACTACAATCGATCAAATAAGTATCGACACACATAAACGGATTAAAAGGGATCCATTTCGGTTTTACTTAGCCACATACAGAGGTTTTCAAGCTAAGCCATAATATAGATTTAATCTTCTCTTGGAGTCCTCTTTGTACCCCCACCCTCTCCTCTCTTGTATTCGTCTATGAAAAGACAGTCGCTAAGATTTATGCTTGTGAAACTACTTTTTTTCTTTTTTTTACAGCGTAAGGTTGTACTGCCCTATAAACAACATAAACATTAGCATATGTGTTGTCAAGCTTGAGGTCCCAAATCATAAGATTTCATCTTATTTTTTTTCGGAATGAGTAAAATGTTAACAAAAATTGTTCCATGAAATAATTCACTGAGCTTAAAACAACCTTCTACAGTTTAGTAAGGGGGCACAGGGGTCTAAAATTTCGAATTAGAAAGGTACTAATTTTGACTCCTCTCCCTTTGATCTGAGATATGTTATAAAGGACAAGGGATTTGAATATGTGTCCGTTTAATTTTACTTCTACACCATGACAGGATGAAATAAAATCAACATTGTGGCAGAATAAAATGATAAAGGATAAATATTCTCCAGAGCCATTGATGGCACACAGGGTCTCGAATCGACGTCGCAGTTGCTAGGGTCTTTTTTACAGAGACATGTAGCAAGCCTGTTGTCAAAACTTGCGGCAGCAAGAATCGAACCTTGGGCCCATATTGCCTTGCAGAATATCAGTGATTGGTGCTACTGCAGTGTTAGCCTTGTGGCAGTGAAGTCGATAAATATACGCATTGAGGTTCGAGGATTGTCGTTCCAATCATTTACAAGTGTTTTTTAACTGTCACAGCTCAGCGGTGACCTGCACTCGCTAAGGGTCAAGATTTTATCAGCCTAGGGACTTGACTTTAAGTTTTGGCCTATTTTGTCTTAAATAGGCTTATATCAAAGTTTTTATCAGGTGCTGGGTGTTCCTAAAATTTTTAATTCTAGGATCAGACCTATTTTGACGGGGGAAGGTGATTTGTGTTTGTTTTATAACAAAAAGTTAACAAAATTAATTTTTATTTATTATTGTTGTAATTATTATTATTATTATTATTTATTTATTATACATTTATTATTATTTTTAACAAAAAGAGTTGCTAAATCTAGGCGAATATGAATTTTAAATAACAAATTTGATTCTTTTTGTCTTTTGTCAAAAAGAAAAATTTACTTCTGCAATAAAAGAAACACGTTGTTCTTTAGAAGTCAATCTATAAAACAACAACACTTTTTAAGTAATAGGCTTCTAAAATTAGTAAAATACCGTGTTTTTTCTGTAGCACATAGAATAATTTGCACCGTTAAATCAAGAAACGGCTATATCAATTCCTAATTTCTATAGCTAAGAGACTGACATGGCCTTAAGCTGTGTTGGCAGTAAATGACCTTGTGTTACAATGACTTGTTAATAATAGTACTGACGTACTAATGATTATAATGCATAACTGAATTTACTACGTGTAATACTCAATGTACTAATCTCATTCAGCCTTTTCAGTTTTCTAAAAGATACATTTTTTTCCACATGGACACATTTTTCTATATTTTTCTATATTTTCTATCATACAACAACAACAAAAAACATTCTCTATAAAACTGGACAAAACCAAATCCTTAAGAAACCGAGCTGAAAAGGTTAGATACTCCTCATCAAATTGTTTGTCGTAATTAGCAAAATCCCAAATTTCTTGTAGCATTTATTAAGGTCATTTTGTTCCAAGGAATGGCTACTGTACCAAATATTTTGTATCTATTAAATCAAGAAATTAAAACAAACCTGCCCAAATTTAGGGTTTAAGTTCTTTATTTGATATTATTTCTTAAAATTTGCCAGTGTACTGGTGAAGTTTTGTTACACCCTGTTCGTATTTCAACACACTTCTGTCATAAAGGGATAAGTTTAGGTTTTTGGTACAGACTTAAAATAAACACCAGACTTAATTTAAGAATTAACTTCAGATGTAATTTGGACTTGTGATGATGCTTAAGGAGACTTAAATTGGCATTTCATGGAAGGGGGTGAACAGTGAAGTTTTTAATTAATTGAGTTGGAGTAGCAGTGTACGTAGCTGCGTTGGCCTCAGGCAACTTTGTGCTGCAGTGTGTTGTTAGTTGTAGCAGTGCTTGAATCTATGTTAAATTGATTGTTTGAAGTGATTAATTTTTTAACTAATTAATGTTGAATTTATGTTTTAGTCTAATGTTTAAATTTGGTTTCAGTCGAGAAAAAGCAATATCTTACGATAAAGATAAGGGATTTCCTCTCATTTATTATTAGAAATCATTATTTGGTAACACTTGAACGCAATAAACAACTTCTTTTTGCCCTGACCACAGTTTATAGTTATTTGCTTTGCTAGTACCTCAGCTCCATGAATTACGGCCATTTGCTGCAAATTTATTCTAAAAACCTTCTGTTTTGTTTCATTTGTTGTGTTCTGTTGTGTGCCATATTTTTATGTAACACACGCTTGTGTTATACATCTGTGCTCAGCTATATGTCTATAGGATCCTTGTAACATATTAAGCGCTTAGTTTTCCTAGATGATTAACAGACTCAGGCGTAACAGTACAGTAATAATACGGAAAAAAAAATGCCCGAACCAGGAACAAATTGATAAAGTAATGCTTTCATCACCATCCACACCATGAAAAAGCGCTGAACAACATATCCAAAATCCCCATCTCTAACCCGTTGCGACATTTGTTTCTTTTTTTCGCTATTTTTGTTACATTAATTTTTATTTTTCATGACAATATGAAGTGTCACGAAATGAGTTGTTGATATGTATATCTGTATCAGAATTGAGAGCTGAAACCATTTCTGACTTTAGTTTTGCTTATAGACGTCAAGTAAAATGAAAAAAATCCATTTTCAGTAAAAAAATAGCAAAATTTCGTTATTTTTGGCAAAAAAAACTAAGTAATAACCATGATATTTTTTTTGTGTTTTTTTTTTGTCCGTTCGTTTGTCTTTTGTCAGTATACATCCAGATCTTTTCAAGCTAGCGTGATAACATTTACACGTGTTTCTCAAGGCCATCTTGTGGCAACCGAGCTGCAGTCTTATGCAAATAGAAAGTTATCTCCGCTCCGGATCGTACAAAGAATCTTATTCAGGTTTTTAGTTTGTTGATATAAATGCTTCAGATGTTCAAAAATGTTTCAGATGTTCAAAGAGGAAGGACACACGATTAGAAGGTCAGATCGGCGCTGGGCCGGCCTCTCAGCAGACTTAGTTATTGAACAAGAGTACATGCGAAGCCTAAAGACATTGGGAGGACTCACTGGTGGTGGTGGCATGACTGAAGAACAGAGAGCGATTTGGGTTCTATCGAGGTCGGCGTGTCTTGAGGTCAATCTGTTGATGCAGAACCTGACGAGCATTGGTGACTCTACAAGCGAGCAGCATCGTGACTTGAGTCTGAGCAGACAAACCCGTGACTTTGAAGATACCGCGAAGTTGGTAGATTTCTTCGAAGCGTCATCCCCATTCAAAGGCAATGTACAACTGAGAAACATTGCAAATGGAGTAACTTCATCTCCAGGAGTGAATGTTGACGAAGCCAAATCTGCTGGGAAGAAAATCTTAGACAAGATGTCAGAAAAGACCTTGAAGAAACACGTCTTTAAAAAGTAAGACCAAGTGACTCTGATGACCAGAAAAAAGTTGGACTCTTCTGAGGTGGCGCACATCGACCCGGCGCTACTTTTTCAGAGGTTCATTGTCGTTGCCCAGAGGTCTAGTCTCAAGGAATATTATTTCAAGTTTGAGCTCTATACCATTCCTCCTGCTCTTTTCAAAAGAAACGGATTCATGTGAAAGGTCAACAAGCCCGAGCTAGCAAAAGCAGCCTATCAGTCATGTGGGTTTGATGCTCAGTCCCCAAGACCGGTGGGAATTACCAGTTTCATCTTAGACGGGGGCACCCTTCTCGATCGGATCCCATGGAAGGTCGCTTCCACATACAAGGCTATCGCGTCTTCGCACATTCAATACGTCAAAAAAAGTATCCCCGTGCAGTTGTCGTCTCCGACGGACACGGCGGCGGTCCGTTAATCAAAGATGCAACCCATTTGCGTCGAGCTGGATCTGTGGGCCGCGAAGTATTATTTACCGAAGACATGAATCTTTGCATAAGAAAGAGGAGTTTCTTTCATGCAAGGAGAACAAATCGCGTTTCCTGTAGATTCTTGGAAACGCTCTGGTAGCCAGTGGTTGCGATGTATACCATTCTGAAAGAGATGCTGATCTAGACGTAGTGAAGAAGGCTACTGAAACTGCACTCCATAGCGACACCATTGTGGTTGCTGCTGACACGGATGTTCTCGTCCTCCTCATCTGTCATGGAAACACGAGTTCAAATCGAGTTTACTCCTCGCCGGAAGTGAAATTTGGAAGTGAATGCTCAGCATGGGATGTTTGTCAGATAAAACACAAGCTAGGATCAGAAGTTTGCCAGCTGATGCCGTTCTGTCACGCCATACTGGGTTGCAACACAACATCACACATTTATGGCATCGGAAAAGGAAAAGCTCTTCAGCTATTGTTATCCAGCTCGAGTTTCAGAGACACCGGTACCCTGTTTACCAAAAAATCTGCATCTCATTATGAGATATCTGCGGCTGGAGAGAAAGCTTGGCTGATACTCTACAATTGCCAGGATCTGCCAAGTCTTGACACTGCCAGGAACCAAGTTTTCCAGAGGAAAGTCAATACTGCCACCTCATTCGTACACCCACAAGAGCTGCCTCTGACTATTATGGCAGCGAAGCTTTATTTGTTCCGAGTCTACAGCCAGTTTCAGGTTTGGCTAGGGAACACGGTTGACCCCCTAAGCTGGGGATATAATCCTCAAGGCAACAAGTTTTAGAGCCAAAAATGACGGATCTCCCCGCTGCTCCTCCTCATCTTCTAAAGACAGTGAAGCGTTCTCACCGAGCTGATGGTTGCGACAGTGAGAGATACTCCTGCAAGAAAAATGGCCTGGAATGCACCATAGGTTGTCGAGTATGTAGAGGGCAACAACGCGAAGTTTCAAGAAAATGAATTTTCTGAGGGGGAGCCTGTGATTTAATTTTCTCTGTGATTTTTGTTCCTTTGATCAATCGGATTTGCAATTTTCTTACGTTTTGTTACAAATAATTTTTACGTCGTTTTTTATGGTGATGAAGGTGAATAGATTTTGATCTCAAATGCCTGCGAAGAGCAAGGTTTTGGGAAGGGTGGGGAGGATGGGTATTAAAAAGATCTTGAAGTATCTCAGAAAACCTAATGCGTCAACTCAAAATTGATCTAGAAACTTCTATCGAACGCTTGTTTTTTTTTCCTAAAACGTTAAAATTTGTTCATTTTGTTCAAAAACAGAGTATTTCTGATTTATTTTTTGACATTTCAGAGAAACTAACATCAGATATCGTTTCAGCTTTTAAATCTGATACAGAAAGACATATCAAACACCAGTTTGGTGATATTTCATTTTTTTTCAAAAAAATTAAAAATTAATAAACAAAAACGGCGAAAAAAAAACAAATTTTGTGACGAGTTGGAGATGGGGATTTTGAATATGTTGTTCAGCGATTTTTTCTGGTCTGGATAGTGAAGAAAGCATTACTTTATCAATTTATTCCTGGCCAAACCTTATTATTCCTGTACTATAAGTGAAACTCACTCCAACCATTTTCAGCTTATGCAGAAATGCGTTTAAAAAGTGTACTTGGTTAGTTTTTACCATTTCCATGTCTCATACGAGAAAAATAGTTGCTTAGTTTGATTTGTCAAATCATTGAAAGATATCACCATTCTCATTTTATTTTATTACTGTAAAATACATTACAAATACGATACATTTCATTATAAACTAAAAGGAATTCTTGATTCAGGTTCATTGATATTATCTATTGCTGTTCCAATTTTATTTTTTAATTAATTTTTAATTAAATTTGCACATAAAGAGCTGGGATTATGTTAAATATTGCCATTATTAAGGTAATTTTTATTCTTTTTTGTAGTTTATGAATTTGTCTTTTAATTTTTTTCTACTTTCTTTTCTACTGCAAAAAAATAGGCGGCTTGGTGCTGCGGTGAGTTGTTAGTAGTAGTAGTAGTAACAAATTATACTACGAAAACAATAGCTATCCAAATAAGCGAGAATCGCAGTAAAAACTTGCTGTTTATTTCTTTTTTACCTGAATGAATTGCCTTGCTTCGAATTGTTTTTCTTCAGTTGTTGCTGAATTTCCATCAAGTAATGATTCTATTACCGTTTTAATTTTAATGGTCAGGCATTTTATTTTAGTCTTATTTTATATTTTTATGCTCTTTGCGAAAGACAGCCCATGAATATAGCTGAAATATTCATTTAAGGATAAAAAATCTCACTGTTTTAGATTAGTTTCCCATTATTTTACCTTTTGTTGTTTCTATGATAGAAAAGCAGTGTGGTCTTCGTTGTTTATTAAAAACCATAGGGAATTGTGCATGCATCAAACGATCTATGTGACTATACCATTTAGAGAGAGAGAGATTTATTCAAAACAAACAAACAGTTTAACAACAGTTTAGCGGCCACCCCAATAAGTAAAAGCTTGTCCAAGGGGGTGGAAAAAATACACTAACATAACAAAAAAATAAAAAAAAATAAAAAAAAAATCTATGTATATCACAGTCCCCAAACAGCACCACAAACCTTATACCTTAACATTTTCATTAAATTTACTATCATAATCATAATCATCATCCCTAGGAGCCATATATAACTACCAATATCTTAAAAAAAAACTAAAATTCATACTTACTAAAAAGCTTCCCTTTAGTTAGTATCTTAAACGAAGAAATATCACCTATATTTTTTATATTTTGATAAAGATGGTTCCAACTTCTGATCCCGCTATGAAGCAAAGAAAACATCGATCGGGCCGAAACAACCAGCGGAATATTTATCTCTACAGATGATCTAGTATCATAATCATGGACATAAGATCTCCGGTTTGCTAAGCTATCAAATCACGGGAGGTTTATACCCTTTTGAATCCTAAAAATGAATGGAAGTGTATACATTATACAACTCCCGTAATCCGGAAGCTGGCAGTATCTTTACGCGCTCATACGCGTTTCGTACCGAATCCTGGGGTTGTAGGCCATCTAACAGCCGAACCGCGTTGTTTTGTAGAGCACTGGCCGAACAATAGAAGGAAATGCTCCAAGCCAAAGGCTACTACAATACAATATATATGGATGGACAAGGGAAAAATAAAGAAGACGCATAACAAAAGGAGGAAAAAAATGCTTAATTTTCTCATTATACCCAGGTTACGAGACACAGTTACACATTAGGCACCCTTCACCTCTATGCGAGCTACCCGAATAGCAATAACTTTTGATCCAAGTTTCACATTTTGTTCATTTTGTTTACATTTTGTTCAGTTTCACATTTTGTTAACATTGTTCATTGTATCATTTATCATTTTATCATTTGGTATATTTTACCACTGAATCACTTATTCAATTTTTCATCGCTTTAATCAATTGTTTTAATCATATTAATTCTTGATCATAAGCTAGGCTACATTCGTTGACTTTTAATTTCCTTTTTGATCTTCCAGGTTCACTTTACTTAAATCTAAGATAAAAATAAAAATGTTGCGAATTAATTTCTAATGGAATTTTAATGTCAAAAGTTGATTATCCTTCTTTTTCAGTGCAAAAATGGGCTTCCTAAACTGTGTCTACGATAAGGTGAGATTCCTGTGTCGAACTGATTCAAATCTATTTGTTATGAAAGTGGCACAAACATTGGCAAACTTCCAAGTACATTCTGATTCGTGTGTAAACATAACTGAAGCCACTTGTACTTCAACTTATCCCCTTCCGTCATTATTATTGCTGATACTTTTGACATTTCTACACATCAGAATATGATAAAAGTCCTTAGGCCTATTAAGGTATCTACAAAGGCATAGCTAAAACCAAGAACTTTTTATCATTGGAAAACTCTTCGAAAAAACAAATCTTGAGGCAGCTACATTTGTATTGACTGAACCAGGAGTCTTTCCTAGAAGGGGAATTCTTGTAGATTTCTCCGGACTTCTAGATTTTAAAGCCCATAAAGACTTATTATTAATACTGATATTGAAGCTTGGTTCTCAGAGGAGTAAAATTTTGCTTCGTCAGCCTTATTTGGATAAGAATAAAAAAGTGTCTCTGGGCCGATATTTGGTATGTATTTGAACTGATATTTGTCTAGGCCAATGTTTCTTTTCCTATTGTTTCAGACTAAGGTTGGAATTTATTTTTTCCAGCCTACAGGTTTTATAAATATGTAAAAGGTTCTTTTATAAAATTACAGTGCCGAAACAAAATTTTCAGATACATATATTCAAGCACTTATTCAAATGTGTCTTTCTTTCGAGCAATTTTCTTTTTTTTCGAATAAATATTGCGTACTATTCGATGTCTCGAACTAAATAAGAGGCTTCACGTCAAAACATTTTCCAAAGGGATTAGTTTGGTTATTGCTTATAATATTCTATGCTTTTGGTTTTATCTATGCTTGCAGAGTATCGTTTATATATATGTTAAAGATGAATCTGAATTTAGGTCACATTTTGCATTATGATTTTGATGCTTAATAGAGTGTTTTGAAACTAGGATCTTTTTTTTGTTTACATTTCCTCGTCTTTGTAGAAAGCAACAGAATGCTGTATTGATGGATAATCTTGTCTTGCATTAACATTAAATTAACCCTTGTAGCCTATATACTTTGCTTTTATCCTTAGGACTAGACGATTAAATTGACGGCTGGAAAAATATATTCTTTTCAGGAGGCGTTCTTAAAACTTTTATAACTTTATAATCGCTTCAACTGGGTTGAAGTGACTGCGAAAAAATATATTCTAGACTATACCATAAAATTCGTAGAATTGTAAAATGATCTCACTCAGTGGAAGAACTTTAAGAATTATATATGAGTAGAATAAAACTCAAACACCAGCTCTGACTCGATACATTTTTTAAAATCTACAAAAGACGTTTTAAAACGAGTCTCAGTGCATATACTGTAAAAGATGTCATCGAAAGTTATCTTGGAGAATCCTTGAAAATATCAAACCTTCCCAACTGAAATCGGTCTTAAAATAAGCCTTCTCCCCAAGAGGAATGAAAAATAATGACAGTAAATGCATTTTTATTTCCCCTCAGCCACAACATTATGAAGACCTTCTACAGTTTTTTTTTTTACAATTAAATATCTAAATATATATATATTTTCTGACCATGAGGACTTAAGCGACTCGTGGAATGAAGTTTAATAATTTTGTATGAATAAGGAAAAATTTGAAAATTAACATCAACTCAGTGAACATTTCAAAAATTCGGAAAATTTTTTAAAGTTGAGAATATTGGTATAAACACTGTCAGAAACATCTTAAAGAGTTATGAATATACTATTGCGAAATATTTTTCAAAGTCCAAATTTTTTCAAACCATATTCCTCATAAAACCCACAGAACCAGAATGCCCCTTAAAGTAAAACCCGCCTACGCATTGTTCTTTCAACTGCCACAAAGCATGTTTTTAGGTCATTTCTTGTGTTTTCATTTGATTATTAGCAAGTTACTATCAAGAAAAAAAATAAGCTGAGTAGAAGATTAACGCATTCTGAGGCCATCTCAAAATAGTTATATGAATACCTTTTTGTTAAATTTTTTTCTACACTCTAATTGTGACACTTATTTATGCGCTTTAACAGTAAAGTTGCTTTATTTCATTCATGGAACGTGTTGAAGAAAACTGCAACTCTTGCGGCTGAAGCTGAGTGCCCACAGAACTCAACTTGCTGATGTATGCGGGAATCGGAGTGTTTGGGCTGAAAAAGACACATCTTTAAGTCGTTTTTGAAATTTAAGTTATTATCAAGGGAAACACAGAACCCCGTGGAGAAAGTTATTGTGTTCTGTGGGTATCTCAAAACTGCTAGATTTGTTCCGTTTTTAAGGTTTCTTTTTCATGTTTTTTTCATATTTGTTAGTATACTCAACGAGAAATTCGTCATTTAACTTGTAATAATGTTTGTTGAAAATAAAGCTATATTTATGTATCATGTATATATTTTCTAGGCTACTAGTATGAGTATAGCCGAGAGAAAAGTAATTTGAAGCATAGTTACTTATGTTTTCAAACAGAGGTTCTAAAACACTAACAAAGAATTTAGAGTCTAAATTTTAGACTGTTCTAGTTATCGGTTGAAATATTGTTTCGTTAAATACAATGAATATCATTTCTGTTCCCTTTGTATAGGTTTGTAGGAAAAAACACTAGCCTAGAGTAAAATAAATTGAAACAACTTGATAACACTAGAAGACATGAGCTTACCCAGGATTTTTGCTAAAAAAAATTTAATGTGGGAATGGGAGTTGGAGATATAGTTTTGATAATCTCTGCTAGAGTTATCATCTCTTTAGAAGCAGTGAACATCATACCACCTTCAGCCACACCATTATTTATAGTAATGGAAGTGCTGCGAAGTATTCCGATTTCAGTACAATTTCCAGTAGTGAAGCAATTTCGATGGTGAAGTCTCTTATTGTCATATCTTCACAGTCAGTTATAGTAATGGAAGTGCTGCGAAGTATTCCGATTTCAGTACAATTTCCAGTAATGAAGCACTTTAGGTAGTGAAATCTTTTATTGTCATATCTTCACAGTCAGTTATAGTAATGGAAGTGCTGTGAAGTATTCCGATTTCAGTACAATTTCCAGTAATGAAGCACTTTAGATAGTAAATCTCTTATTGTCATATCTTCACAGTCAGTTATAGTAATGGAAGTGCTGCGAAGCATCCCGGTTTCAATACGATTTGCAGCAATGCTTCACTGTGGATACGGAAGTCTTTTATTTTAATATCTTCACAGTCAGTTGTCATCTCTGTAAGCTTGGATTTTTTTTTTTAACTTAAACATAAATGCAAGGAGAGGGTTTTTGCCAAGACTTCACAAGACGGCTCCAAAAATGAGTATAAAGGAGGAGTCCAAAATAAAATCTGATTAGTTGACTGTGGAACACCTCTGGCAAATCGTTGCACAGAAAACCAAGAACCTGTATGTGCTCCCCTCGGCCAAGCTGGTTAGGTGTTCGCCTGAAAAGCTAAACTATTTCGCTCCCAACTTAAATATTCTGAACTTTACATAGTTTCTTAAACCACACTGTCTTTCCATTTAAAATTAAACGGAAACGTAATAATGGACAAAACTGAACTGAGACAACAAGGTTTTCAAATAGTAACTGAGACAATGGTCTTTTTTTGGTTAGTTTATTTTCAGGAGGAGTTTATGGCAAATTTTTGCTAGAACTTAGAGTCAATATTGTTGGATATATATGTTGTTTTGGAGGTACTATTTTTCCCTGAAAAGCTGTTGGGAAATAAACTGCACCGTAGCCAAGAAGAAATTATTGACACCATTGGATCCAGAGCTGAACTCAAGATACTTTAAAAATGTTTTTCGTGCAACATAGTTGTGTCCCCTTTATAGAGTAAAGTATTCCCCATGAATTTTTTTAAGTTTTTCGGAGTAGTCTGAGTGTCTTTGTACCCGGACCAAACTGTGTTCCAAAGCCACTTCGTGTGTATTAATAAAAAAAAAACTTTCCAACAAGTAATTATATAAATGAATAAGTAGATCTTAAGCGAGTAATGCTTAAATTGGATATGCAAATCAAGCGTAAAGCGAAAAAAAAATATTTTGCTATTGCATACCCAATTTAAGCATTACTCGCTTTAAGATCTATTTATTCATTTATATTATTACTTGTTCTATTTTTTTCTGTCATGATTTAATTCATTTAATTCATGAAGAGGCCATTGTTATTCTCCTGCAACAGAATTATAGTTATGATATAAGGAGAAGGGGATATAAACCTCATCAAGGGACTAATCAAGATTGCAGATCAACCCTTAACATGAGCTTAAAGCCACGCCCTTAGAAGCATCTGCGCGTTTCAAAGCTGATTGTCTCGAGTAAAAATTATAGTGAGGGTTTGAAAAATTTCAAACTTTTTATTGCCAATTATTTGCAAGCTTTCGTTCTTGTTGCAATTGTAGTTTGAAACAAATTATCTTCGAATCTTCTATTGCTTAGCATAGCGTTGCAACTAAGTTCATGCTCTTTGTCTCATTTGAAGGTTTCTTCAATAATATTTCTGACCATTGTAGCTCTGCTAATTATCTCCTATCTCTCTGTTTTACCACGGATTAATAAATCAGCCAATCCCATTGAAAATAAAAGTCTTTAGTTCATCATGAATCATCTCTAGATTTATCTCATTCCAAGGTTCAAAGTTGCTGATTATATTACGCTTTTGAATATTCAAAAGATGACAATTGGAGACAGATTGACTGAAAGTTCAGTCTTCTGCCAAGTTGAAGATTAATTATTTCAGAGTAAGTGAGGAGATAAGCCAGTAGTGAACCTCTTTCTTTAAGAGGAAGATTTGATCGCATCGGTAATTACAAAGCCATCCATATGGGTGTTTTTTAATTGATTTTAATCAAATAAAAAATCTAATTGATTTAATAAATCAAAACCGATATTGATTTTAATCTTGGGTCAAGAGGAACCAAATGGCAAAAAATTATGCATCAAGCACACATTTCCATCAAGCTTCAAATGAATCAAATTAGCTATATGAAGCTTTAAAATCCAGGTAGGGAGGGTTAGAGAATTTGACCCCCCCCCCCCTACAAAATGATATTCCGACTCGTTAAACGTAACAAAAATGATTATAAAAAAATTTAGATGTTTTTTGAAGTTGTATTTTTGTAACCCCCCTCCTAACAAAAAAAAATCATTTTCTAAAACCCCCCATATAAAAATAAAATCCTGTATACGACCCTGTTTAAAATAGATGTCCATGTCATCCGTTTATTTTATAATGACAGCGTGCATTTTAGAAGCAAATATGGCTCCTCGTGGCATTGGGAACCTCGAGGTATAGCTTTCGACAATTGTAAAGCGATTGGCTATCTCGCATAATAGCTTTATGGCTTTTCTTGGTAAAAACAAGGAAGCAACAAGTCAAAATTGTTGCTGAGGACTATTCTATTTCTTCATTTTTACACCAATTTTATTTTGAAATAATAATTTTTTAAAGAATGAGAGCTTGTGACATGGCATCAAAACTTAAATTCTTACTTAAACGTAGCAGACCTTGGATGACTACCAAAGAAAGCTTAAAGAAAGATTTCTGCGAGGATAATAACACCAATAAATTTAGCTATTTCATCATTATATATTTTGTTTCTTATAAGGACTTATTGAATTCCCTTACTTTGTTTGTCTTATTGTTATCACTGTTGTTGGTACATGCAAGTGTACCCATAATGGTCAAAGTTCGGTTCCTTCAATCTTGTTTCTTTAATCGTAGGTTGCGAAAACTTTTTCGTAGATTTATCTAAATTTTCTCTGGAAATGCTACCCAACATTCGTATTTACTGCCTTTTGAGAAAAACGGTGACATTTTTTGCCGTTATAAAAGAATCTAGATCCGCATCTAGATCTAAGCATTTAAAGCACAAGTAAAGCACAAGCACATAGCTTTAAAGCATTTAAAGCAAAATATTCTAACATTCTAGTATTCTGAAAAACGCAGAATGTGGAATCGGGGCATCGGAAGTGAAGAGTTCATCCGGAATGATGTCTGCTAACCAAGTGCCTCTGGATATGGGGTTTCTCCTAACTAAACACTCCGATCACGGTGGCCGCAACCTCTTGTGGCTTGTGAAGCCCTCCCCAGGAATCTTAGTATTTAGGTTTTACCTGGCTCTAATCAGACTCCAGGCCTAGGGTCGGTTGGGCTAGCAACCCTCCACCTGAACTAAATTGCTACAAAAAGTGACAAAATAGCCTTGGATCTGGACTTCCTTTTAAGATCTCTACCATCGCGCGTCAACGGACATGCTGACGACATCAGAAAGACTGACAGACTAAATTTCCTGGACCAATGGAGGCTTCGGATAGCCATTTGGAATGTTTTGACTCTCAATGTACCCAAATCAAAGAACCTACTCTCCATAGAACTCCATAAGAATAAAGTGGCGATTGCTGGTCTTACAGAAACCCATCTTATCGGAAGCGGAAAAGCGAAAATAGACTACAATCACGCTCGGGAACGCAGACCACAGGCTTGTGTGTCCTGAAGTCCATCTCCGCCTTCAAGCACGAAGATCAGAAAGAAGGCCAGTTCCGGCAGATATTGGGAAACTCCGGAAACCAAATACTCCCCTGAAGTATAGTATTGAGGTATCAAACCACTTGAGCTCCTTGGCGCACTTAGCAGCAGTGAAGACGCCTGGACGTATTTTAAATCGCAGACAAGCGAAGCAGCACAATTGGTGCTTGGCAAAAGAAGTTTTCCAAAGAAATCTTGTTTAACAAATGAAACACTGGAGGTTATAGAGCAAACACAAAGGGCAAGACTCCTTGAGGACATTGTTACTTATCGGAGGCTTAATGGAGTGCGAAACAGTCTCATTCACTTGGACAAAACTCAGTTTGTTACAAATAAAGCTGATGAAATTATATTAGCAGCAAAAAAGAAAAACGTGGGTAGCCTGTTCAAGCATCTCCAAGACCATACGGAAAATAAAACTCCTACATTGGGATCTGTCCTATCCCTGGATGGGACACGTGTCACTGATGAGGGCACTTGTCTTGAGAGGTGAAAGGACCACTTTTGCTCGGTTTTAAATAATACTACCCCGTCTATCTCTCCAAATAATAGTCCCAGCAAATCTACTAGTCAAAAGTCTGAAGCAGATGTTCCTAAATATGAGCCTTTAAACCCCTCAAAAATTAAAAACACAGTTAAAAGGCTCAAGAATAACAAAGCTGCTGGCATCTATGTCTTGAGCTCTGAACTGCTGAAATATGCTGGTTCTACAATGCTCCTTTTTCTCCAAACTATGTTCTCCACAATTTGGCAAACTGAGATAATTCCTGAAGATTGGCGGAAAGGTTTCATCATCCTCTTATGGAAAAGGAAAGGCTCTAAAAGGGATTGTTCAAACTACCGTGGAATACCTCTGCTGTCAGTACCAGAAAACTTTTCTCAGTGGTCCTATTGAATTGGTGTCGAAATATAATTCGTGTCTTTCGGTGACCTGAACTAGCTTCTTTTATGTCGGAGTGTTCCAGCATCGAGTAGATTTTCACAATTAGACAGGTAATAGAAAAAGTCAAGTAGTTCCACCAGAAGGATTTTTTCGCCTTCATTGACTTCCGTACTGCGTTAGGCTCAGTGGACTGAGAGGCACTTTGGAAGTTTTTAGCATCGACTGGCCTCCCCGAGAAATACTGCAGACTCTTCAAAGCTTTACACCATGGCACTGAGAGCTGTCTTCAAGTAAGAGATCGTGTCATCTCGGATGCTGATTTTGCTTACGAACAGGCTATCCTAGCGGACTCCATGGATCAGTTGCTGGAAGCGCTAGAAATCTTAGAGAAGAGCCCGCAATTGTGGCACTGCAGATAAACTGGAACAAAACGAAAGTTTTTGCCATAAACCCGTCTTCTCCTGCTGTCATTTCTCCAATCAGTCTGGACGGACCAACTAGCATAGAAGTTGTCTAAAGGTTTACCTACCTGGGATTCACGATTTCTTAAGATGGTTCCCTTCTCCCCGAGCTGCGAGAAAGGCTATCAAAGGTGTCTTCTACCATGGGCATGTTGAACCGTCACCTTTGGCAAAAACCGAATATCATTCGTTTAATCAAACTACGAATTTTCAACACACACTTTGGTTCTGTAATGCTTTATGGAGCCGAAACGTGGCAAGCATCAGCCAAAATCCTAAAAGCCATCGATAGATTCTAGTCCAAGAGTCTGAGAAAGATAGAAGGTCTAAGGTGGGTCGACTTCGTGAGTAACGAGAAGCTGCTGCATCTCGCCAAGCAGGCCCAGTCTTCTAACCAAGCAGCCGAGTGCACTTTGTCTACTTCGAATGCCCCCGCACTGACCTGCAAAGATGATCTTCGAATTTGACGCTTTCAAAGCCGGTCGGAATTGACTTTGCGGCCGGCCAAAGAAGTGATGATCCGACAGCGTATCCGAGTTCCTAGCGATGGCAAATATCAGACCGAGTGAAGCGCAAACCCTTGCAAAAGACCGAAGTACATGGAGGAGGCAGACGTTACTCCCTACGCCAAGTAGTACCCGGCCAAAGACCTAGGTCAGAATGGGGAATGCATAGGTTTAATGTATCAAACCATGGTAAAGTAGGAAACAGTACCAGTAAGCTTGAATACAATGTGGAATGTCTACGTTGGCTGTAATTTCATTTTAAAAAGATCTAAGTCAGAATTTCAATTAGATAAAAGAGTACATCTGCGGCATCAGTGCTGGAAAGGGACACACAGGAGAGAACCTAGCAAAGGCAAATCTAGAGAAATATCTTTGAGGGGGGGGGGCAGCGCGACAAAGGTGCAAATAATTGAACAAATGGAACAGTCTATTTTAAAAAGAAAAGAGGGCACCAGAGGAATTTTGGGGAAACCGTGGTCCCTCTGCCCCCTGATCCGCCCCTGGAACCTAAAGGCTTGAAAAATTACCTCTCAGAACATACACAGGAAAAGAAGCTTTATGACTCCTCTGAGATACCGAAATTTTCAGCTTTTCGCCTTAACTTGAAATATTTCGTATCGAGCTCATGATTAGCTTGTAGTTCTTTTCAAATGTCAGTAAGAAAAAACTATCTGAAAATGAAGTTAGGATATCTAGCATCACAGATACCCAAGGTATAATAATCCTCCTTCGAGGCAGTGGCGTAGTTTGGTTGAAATCCTAGGGGGAGGGCAAAGTTTGCGCTGATTTTTCCAAGTCGAGTGGAAATGACAGTGAATTATAAGCCATATAGCAGCGTAATGACAAAGGTATAGGAAGAAAACTGATCTGTTTCTTTGATTGCTTGAGTTATGTAGGGCTATTAGTTTTGACAAGGTTTTTGAGGACGCTAAATTTCAGCTGGGGGGAAAACTGGGGTCTGGGGGAAGGCAGCTGCCTCCCTGCCCGTAGAAAATTACACCCCTTATTCGAGACTAATCATCAATTAAAAATAAAGTATTGAGGTCAACACCAATGGTTCCTTTTTATTTTCATCTATAGCCTACTTTATCCTTGAATTCACCTTGATTCTAAAATGAACTTTCCAATAAAGTCATAAAATGAATTTTTTTTTTCGTCCCATTCTTCTATTACAAATGCTCCATTCTATATTTTCTATTCTTTCTAATTTCATTTTTCTCAGCCTGCATTTCTTTCTTATATTCTCGGTGCTCTCTCTCAAAGGCCTCCATATTAGCCTTTCTTTCTATTTTCCTACTTTTTCTATGGGTTTCACTCGCCCTTCTCGGTCTTGAGTTAATATTATCTCTGTCCGACATTATTTCAAAATTCTGCTAACTACAAATTACCTCTTCAGTCTAAATGGAAATTCTTTTATCCAAGTAACTTCCGGTTTCTCGCGAAAAATTGCTGCTTGACAATTAGCCTTATATTTTTGCAAACTAATTAGTTGCGCGATATATTGATTCGTAATTTTTTTTATTATTATCTAACAAGGCACAGCGGATTATAGATCTTCATAATTTTATTATTTGATTCCGTATTTTTTTCTTTTTTTCACAATAGGCTACTCTGTAGGCTAAATTAACTTATCTCTTCGAAAACGCGGAATTCTTTTACTATCAGTGCTGTTAATAGCTGCTTTTATTGCTGCCAACAGTGTTATACTGGTAACCACCACTGGAACCAGTGTTATACTGGTAAGCCACCAGTATTGGCGTGGTAATGTGCGGGTGTCACCACTTATTGGAGGGAAAAGCCCCGGCGGCACCAAATAATAATGGGATGCCCGCGTCTACCACACCGGTTCTGCAAATATCGGGTTTAGTACTACCCAATTTACAGTATACCCTGCCCCAGGGTATGATAACGTGATCGAGCGATCAAATGGTCAAATTCTAAGGCCAAGGGTACCCGCCCTGGGTTACCACTAAAAATCTCTAACTCTCTCCTTGGAGGTAACGAACCCCTCTGTCAATATAATAATGACGGTATCTCGTAACTCTGTTCCTACCCTGCCTGGGTTCCGGGAAAATTAGTACACATTTTGTAGAATATACCTTACTTGTATTCGTCAAAACGGTCACATATAACAACAAAAATATGCTTCCCCAAACGGGGTCTAAATGCAGACTAACTAAAAAATAATATTCTGTACAGCAACTTTTCATAGAGGTGGACCTTGGCTTGGCCCAGCCAATCCTCTCAATCCCCATTCAAAACCCATTCTACTTTTTCTTAACTTTACCTTTCAATGACTCAGACCAGGAAGTCCAAAATAGAATTTAGCTCAAAGCTTACTTATTGCGAAAGAATCTAGCTTAGCAACCAGAATTCAACTTAGGATTAAAAATTATCTTACGGGCAAATGTAATTACAGAAAAGAAAATGGGTCATTTATCTGAAAAGAAAAGAAACAGGGGTGGAACCCCAACATTGTATTAGTAGTAGTAGTAACAGTATAATTAGTAGCAGTAGCAGCATGCACACATTAGTAGTAGGAACAGTACTAAAAGAATAAAAAATAAGAAGCTCCCAGATGCTGTTAGTGTGGTAAATGAGTTTCTTAAATATGGTAGCGTTGAGGCTAGAAATAGCTTACTGAAGATTATGAATATGATTTTTGAAAAAAGTGAAGCACCTAGCGATTTTAGGAAAACCCTAAATAAACCCCTGTAACAGAAAGGTAATAAGAGTGTCTGCGTTAATTATAGAGGCATTAGCCTGGTCACTGCAGGTAGCAAATTACTCATTAGGCTATGGTGATACTTTTTAGACTGAGAGATGTTGTAGACAAAGTTTAAGAGAAGAACAGTGTGGCTTAAGGAAGGTCAAAGGATGTGCTTACAAACTTTTGACTCTTAGGTTAATAATTGAGTCGTGTCTGAGTGATCAAACCCCTTTAGTCTTAAGTTTTATATATTAAGAGCAAGCGTTCGATTCTGTTGATAGAATAGAAGAGCTTTAGCGAAGGACTTATCCTTGTATGGTATACCCGACAAATACATTAGAGTGATCATTTATATGTACGAGAATAACGCTGCTGCGGTTAAGGTAGGAGATGAGGTTAGAAGCTGGTTTCGAATTAAATCAGGAGTAAAAAAGAATTGTTTTCTATCCCTCTTTATATGGATCATTTTGATGGACTTTGTCCTTAGGAGTAGAGGAAAGGTAATGGGAGAACATGAATTCAAATGGGGAAGAAAAACTTTCTTGGACATAGAATATGCTGATGATTTAAGCATCCTAAATGAAAGTATCAGCAAAATGTATGAGATATTAGAGGTTTTGCGAGTTCAGGGTGCTAGAATAGGTTTGAAAATTAATATTAAGAAGACTACGAGTAAGGTTAGGAAATACTAAGGCTAGGAATAAGTGAAGATGAAAAGGTGACGTTGGATAACAAAGAAGATCGATCAAGTAGACAGCTTCACTTACCTAGTTAGCTTTATTAGTAAAGATGGTGGGCGCAGTAAACTTCCTGGGAGGGTGTAAAGAGGCTTTGAATAGATTAGGAAGGAGGAGGAGCGTGCGTAAGTGTCTTGGCGTCAGGTGGTTTGGTGCCACGGTGAGTTGTTAGTCGTAGCATATATAGTAGTAGAAGTAGTGGTATTAGTGATAGCAGAGGTCTAGAAGTGCTACTAGTAGTATGCATATAGTACCTTTTGGTTGCTTCATCATTGCCCTCAACATGCAGTGAAAGGTTCAACTTAATACTTTAAGTGGTTACACTTAAAGTTGTTACATATAGCGGTTACACTCTTTTGAAAACCTGAATCTACATAATGCATTCGATTATGTTTAGTTTTACATCTTCCTCAATAGTCCCTGAAAAATTCACCGTAATACCCTTAGCTTCAGTAGTACTACTAATAGTAGTCGTATGAGTACTAGTAGCATTAGTTGTAGTAGTAGTAGTTGCAGTTTTACAAGTAGCTGCAGTAGCCCATGTAGTAGCAGTACTAGTATTTTCAGTAGTAGTAGTAGTACCAGTTGTATTAGTATTAGTATGCAAATAGTGCCTTATGGTTAGTTCAATATCTCCCTTAACATGCCCTGAAAGTTTTAACTTAATACCCATCTTTGCAAGTCTATTTATTTGTTGATAAGGAATAAAAATAATTGATTCAACTATTCTTGGGATATTCCTGATACGCCTTTTTGACATCCTGCCTCCACAGGGTATTTTTTAATTTAGTAAAACATTCCCCTAAGTATTCCCTGAAAGCTTCATCTTCATAGACTTAGCCTCAGTAGTAGCTGTCGTAATGGTAACATAAGTAGTACTAGTAATAGAAGTAGCAGCAGTAGTATTAGCAGAGGTATAATATAATATAATAATAATAATATATATTGAAAACCCGTCGTATACAATAAATGTACAATGACAGAGTATAGAAAAATGCGAAAAGAGGAAACAAAACGATAATATACTAAAGAAAAAAAAAAAATAACAACAAAAGTAACAACTACTTAAATAGTATACAAAATAGTACGAAAAGTGGAAACTGAAAGATAACATACTCAAAAATTACAACAGAAACAACAACTTCTTCGAAAATAGGAACAAGGACAACAAATTTTGAAAGGAGAAAAAAAAATAAAAAAAAATAAAAAGGGAATCAAGAGGGAAAATTAAATAAGCAAATTTGCCCACTCGTGCTTTAGAATTGCTGGTTTTGTTTTTTGCCGGCTAATAAGTGTCTCAACAGCTAGATTTGGGTCCGCTAGGTTGTAACGCCGAATCAGAAAACTATTTTTTGTCCAAGGTGGCAATTTTAGTAGGTACTTAGCAAAACCGAAAAATAAAGAGCGGATTTTAGACTTTTCACGGTTTGCCAATAAATTCCAGAAAGGGGTCACATATAATATATGTGGCAGAGCGGTAGCGTTGTAAATACTTGCCAGTAGTGGACGGATAAAGTTCAGGGTGGATTCAACTATCGAAGCATGGGAGCTGGATATTCACCATTCAAGATGTGAGATCAGGAGGGAACAGGTGTGGTGTAATGAGGAACCTATTGGCAGTCCCAGATATACTTTTTTATTAACTGGTTTTACTGAGCAATCACCTAGTGTGATATTAGTAGGAGGGTCATTCTTCCAATTATAAAGCAAGACTTCCGACTTTTGGGAGTTAAATCTCAGACCGACTTTTTCGTAGTTGGACTGCAGACATGAGAATATTTCTGAAAAGCGGTTAAGCGTCCGGCTGAGATTCAGCGTGTCATTAGCATAGCATACTAGGGAGATGTCAATGGAACTGAGAAGGTATTGTGAGGGACAGCTGTCTTCAGGTTCAATAACGTAGTTGCTGAAGAAATTGGGGGATAAAACTGCTCCCTGACGGACACCTTTACGGACTGGTATCAAAGCTGACCGTGGGGCTGGTGGAAGGCCTTTATCGGGAGGGAGCTTGAGTCGCACGCAAAGGTGAGAATAAAGATCACGGAAAGCCCGGATGATATTTGAGTTCACTCCTCTTTTAGCTGAGTTTAGCAAGATAAGCGCATAAATCAATGAATCAAACGCTCTCTGCAGGTCCAAGCCCCCGATCGCTAGACTTTCTCCTAATTTGTGTGCATCCTGGAGTGCATATGTAACGACATGGAGCGCTTCCGCACAACCAATGCCGCGTTGGAAACCGAATTGTCTTGGTGGACTGCAACACAGTTTTTCAAACTCATCTACGAATAAAAGTTCAAATAACTTGCAGAGAGAGGTAGCAACCGTGATTGGACGGAAAGAGGAGCATTGCATGGTAACATTTCCTTTTCTAGGAACTGGCGTAAGATCCCAAATTGAGAAAGTGGTTGGGACAATACCCTGAATGAGGATAATCTGCATCAGGAGGGTTACATGACTAATGAGAGCAGGCCCACCACTTTTTAGATGGAGTGCACTGATCCCGTCAATTGCAAAAGATTGTTTAGGTTTTAGGTGAGAGATGTCCTTGTATACAGCTCCCTCTGTTACAAGATAATCACTCTGAGGACAACTATCTAAGAAGTCGTCCAACTCAGCTTCGTATCTTTCGTTGAGGGCTGGGTCAGGAGGCGAAAATTCTGACCCATAATATTTGTACGATTCAGAATCATGGATAGCAGATGCGGATAAAGACTCATCGCTTTTAGAGGACAGAAAACGGAAAAGGAGAGAAGGATTAATTTGGGCCCGTGTAGATTCGAGACCAATCATCTTTTTTCTGTGAGGTTTTTGCTCTTTTGGGAATTTTCTTTTTGTGAGCTGGCGCAGTTAATTGAGGACCCTTGTAAGAGGTCGTCCATATGAAATCCAGAGTTGAGGCCAAAATTTAGACTTTCGATGGATACCCATTAAATGTGGATTTTCAGACCAGCCAGGAAGGGTAGGATGAAGGGATCCGCTTAGAGGGAAGTCAGCTTTTTCAGCACAGCGAAGGGCATGGCCAATTTCTGCGCAATAAAAGTCAACTGATAGTTGTGTTTCCTCCCTTGAAAGACCAGTTAATCCAGAGAGAAGATGGAAAGGGACACGGATCTTACTAAGGACTCTTGCGGCTTCTTCTTGAAATAAAACAGGGTTAATTTTACGCCAATCATGGCAAGACCTAGGAGGTGTTTTTGAAGTTGTTTGCGTTTGTGTATCTGAGCTGTGGCAAGGAATCTCGGCTGAGAACTGTATTGGTAAGTGATCAGATAGCTGAAAATCAAGCACAACCTTGACAGGCAAAATCCTGAGATTTGCGGATGCAACAACGTGATCGAGATCTGATGTGGACATTGAGGTGTGTACATGTGTAAAATTTAAATCTTTGCACTTGAGGTCAAACTGGTCTCCAAAAATGCTAAGCAACAGCGTAGAACGTAAGGATCTAGATAAGAGCGGCTTATTCAAATCGCAATTGAAGTCACCAACTAATATGCACTGAAGGCTTCAGGATGTAATACGGTTAATACACTAGAAAAAGTAAAAGCACGCTCCGAACGCTCATCATGGTAATTTGTAGGCAAATATACATTAATAAAAACACAGCCCTCAATACGAACGGCTAGAAAATTATCATTGACTTCAAATACACTAGATCTTAGAGTCGAACGAAAAAAAGTGGCAATACCACCGGAGGGTCACCCTTTTCCACTTAGCTGCTTCGCTGAAACTGAATAAACCGATACTGAACTATTAAAACTAAGAATACTTTTTCTGCGGCTTGTGACGAAATGTTCTTGTAAACAGACAACTTCATTTTGCTCAAAAACAGCACCTAAGATCGGAATTTTATTCGCGAACGAGCCATTAATGTTCCACGATAAACATTTAACTGCAGAAGCTTCAGATGTCATTTCTTTTGTATGTACAGAGTGCCTATTGGTTGGCCCAACATCCCTCACAACACGCCATAGAAATTTCAACTTAATGCTTAAACTGTTCCTGAGTAACTGGCCATAAATTCTTTTGACAACCTGAATGCACTTTGAGCGTTTTGATTTAGATCAACATCCACCTAAGTATTCCCTGAAAGTTTCGTCTTAATAGAATTAGCTTCAGTAGAAGTAGTAGTCGTAGTAGTAATAATCATTGGCAGCGCAATTGCGCTGCTTAAGTAAAGAACGATGTTGGCACAATGATTATTTATTTTTTGTTTTTTTCTTCCATACCAGGGCGGCTCATATCGAAGGAGTTGTCGTAGAGACTTCGAAAGGGGCTCATTCAATTGGAAATTGGAATGGCTAGTGCCCTTTTTAATAGTCGAAAGTGATTGGAACACAACTAACCCCCTCCCCCCCCCCCGTCACGCCCACCTTTTCCCAAAACATATCTAATCAAAATTTTGAGATAGCCATTTTTTTCAACGTAGTTGAAAGTTCTGGAAACTAGATCTTTGAGGATGACAACCCCCCACAGCCCTCAGGGCAAGGGTTATAAGTTATGCCCTGGGGGCAAATGAGGTTTTCAAAGAAAGCGTTGTCGTAAAAACTTCAAAAAGGGCTCATTCGATTGAAAATTGAAATGGCTAGTGCCCTTTTTAATAGTCGAAAGTGATTGGAGGCCAACTAACTCCTCTCTTACCATTTATCCAAACATATCCAGTCAAAATTCTGAGATAGCCATTTTGTTGAACGTAGTTGAAAGTTCTGGAAATTAGGTCTTTGAGAATGACAACCCCCTCAGACCCCTCAGGGCAAGGGTTAAAAGTTATGCTTTGGGGACATATAAGGTTTTTATTGAAAACTTTGTCGTAGAAACTTGAAAAAGGGTGCATTCGATTGGAAATTCAAAGGGCTAGTGCCCTTTTTAATAGTCGAAAGGGATTGGAGGGCAACCCCCCTCTAATGCCCACTTTTTCCCCAAACACATCCAATCAAAATTTTTTGATAGTAATTTTCTTCAACGTAGTTGAAAGTTTTTGAAATTAGGTCTTTAAGGATGACAAGCCCCCCCCCCCCGCACAGCCCTCAGGGCAAGGTTTGTAAGTTACGCCCCGAGGGCATATAAGATTTTTATATAAAGCGTTGCCGTAGAAAGTTCAAAAAGGGCTTATTCGATTGGAAATTGAAATTTTTACTTTACTGAAAAAAAATCTTCTAAATAATTTCACTTATAACTTTAAGAAAACAAAAATTAAATGAGATTTTAAGGAATAAATATCAGCATATGTATTTTAAACTGACAATGCAGATTTTTTTCAGTAAATTCATTTAAAATTTTTCCAGTAAAGTACAAATTATATTCTGGCATTTAGAAAGCATAGGGTTTAGAACCCTACTCATATTAATTTCTGCTCGTTTTGAGTTTGACTTACTTTAATTTCTGTTTGTTTTGGGTTTCATTTATATATTAATACTGATTTGTGGCAGTTGTATGCTTGGTAGATTATTTGTTTCTATGTGTGTTCATTTTTGGTTGAATGAAGCTCTTTCTTTCTTTTTTTGAAAAAATTATTTTGTGCAAAAAGGTTTTTTGATTAATAGAAGTAAAAGTGGTAACATGCACATAGTATATTTTAGTTAGTTCAAAATTCCCTTCAACATGCCCTGAAAGTTTAAACTTAAATCTCTAGGCTGTTCTCAAAACATTGCTTATATACCCTTTTGACAACCTACATGCATATAGAGTGTTGTGATTTAGCTGAACCCCATCCCCCCGCAAACATTTTGTAAGGATTTCACTTATATACTATTAACCTCACTAGTAGCACTAACAGTAGTAGCAGTAGTAGTAGTAGTAGCATGCACATAGTCTTTTTTGATTAATTGAAAATCCTTCTCAATAGTAGTAATCAACCTTATACTTTGCCAACGCCCCCGTACCAAACAGGTTTCTGGTGGGTATAATCTGGTTTGGTGGGTACAGTCTGGTTTGATGGGTACAGTCTGGTTTGATGGGTATAGTCTGGTTTGGTTTTTCAAAGAGAGTGACTATCCCTATGCATATAGGTAATACTTCTACAGGGCATTACACCTTTTCAAAGAGAGTGAGTATAACTTGAGTTGGGATGGGGATTTGAATAAAAGAAATGTTTTTCATTACCACTAGCATAATTTAGAGAATCTATTTCAGAGAGAATAAATTATTTGCGAGGATACAAGTAGAGAAAAAATAAGTAGTGTATTTACATATTTAGAGAATAATTTCGTAACCGACAGTAGAGGCACTGATATACGAATTCCCGATGTGGCTGTAGAGATAACCACTGGTTGTAAACTATATCTTGAATGGGATACCGTATATGTCAGATATGTGATATCATTATGCGAGTTTAAACAGGAGCAGCAACTAGAATTTTCGGAAAAAGGAAATATTCTCCATCTAAGTACACTTTGGACATTATTAGATGTCGTATCGAAATATATTGATGAGAACAAAATGCATCAGTGAATGTTATTATTGTAATTATGTTCAGTAAAATCGTTTCTAAATCAATGGTATTTTTTTCTTTCTATAGTAAACTAGCATATATTTTTTAGAGTACAAAAAGAAATTCTGGTTAGTCTGAAGTTGGTTGTGAGAGAGTTAGGCCTCTAGAAAATGGATAGATTCAAGAAAGATTGAATCATGAGGAATCTAGTTCTTATTGGAAAACTTTTGGTTCTATATGGTAATTTTCTAGAGCTATCTATTCAAAGGAAGATATTTTCTCGGGGAATGCTTGTCGATATAATGAAAACTGATTCTCCATCATTAGACTGTTGTATGAAGCTTCTACGTCGTGGTCCAAATGCATTTACCAAATTTATTAATATATTGATTACGACACGGCAAGATGATATTGTGGGTATGCTTTTAAACATTAGTTTAGAAATTAAGGACTTTTTTCATGAGAAAGATGGTGCTCAAGGATGATTTACTCCTCTCTCTCTCTCTCTCTTATCTCAGACAATTTTTTGTTGTTGCTAGCTCAGTTTCATTGTGGCAGTGAAAGCGTCAAAACATGACAAAGTGGTCCATAAATGTCCACTATGTATGTACTCACTGGGCAGCTGGTCATCATGTGAGAATTGCACAATAATTGATGAGTATGATGAACAGTGTAGATTATGCAACCCATGTAAATTGCTTAGAGGATATGCTGTACAAATTAAAGGTTGTAATTCCTGTCTTGAAGAGGTGTGTGACTCTCATCCTAGAGGTTACCTATGCTCCAATTGTCATCTTGATTAATGTAAGCAGTGGGAGAGTATAAATGCTGGTATGTTTGGACAGTATCCTGAGTGGTATTTTAGTTTACTGCTACTAGATTGGTGCTGTCGCGGTTTTAGTTTATTCTGGGAGTAGGAACCAGGTCAGAGAATCAACTGCTGGAATAACAAGAGACTATGATTACTAAATCATTGTTTTGAAGACAATGGATGTTTTGATTATAAGCCCACTGATTTTTATTTGGCTGTGACGGAATGTGATTCGACACTTGAGGAAACTGTTTATGAAATTGGTTCAAATACGCAAATTGAAACATGTGAATTCTATAGAATGAATGAGAATAGTATCATTGACTATACAAAGAAATATGACAAGAGTGAAGTCACACTCTACTGTAGAAAATGTGACCCTAACATTGCAGTACATCAGGATCAGTGCACTGTGAATTCAGATAAGCTACCTGCACTAGTTGTTGTCGACAAATACCTAGTAGTAGATGAAATCTAGAGAGTAGGAAAGTGATTTTATCATGTATATAATTTTTTTTTACTAATAAACAATTCCACATACTTTTTTAGAAAATTATATTCGTATGGCACTAAAATCAATATTAAAAACAATTGTAAGTATATTCTCCACTAGAAAGTCGTTCAATTGAGGTAAATCAACGTAGATGTCGAGAAACTGCTTGTAGGTGTAGACACGGCATCTGAACATGAAGAAGAGTTGTGCATGAAAGCCACATGTCTTAGTCTTTAAATCATGTACTCTTCGTTGATTTTGAATAATGGTTTTCCCACTGCTTTCAATAAACTTGTTAATGTATGGCGTGTAGAATTTGTACGATAGGCCAAGAGGATCAAAAAATTCAATATTCTTCGCTGTTTGAAAGATGCATAGCCAATGACCGGTCGTCAAAGTCGATGGACTGCTATTAACAATGATTAGGGTATTGTTAACGCTTGGAATTTTTTCACTGAAGTCCGAAGGTATGCAATAGGACTTGTACTGGGACATGCCTGGATCCATACTAAATATGTCGATTATTTGATTTGTGTTTATGGTGCAAAATCTAGTAGAACGCTGCCGTCGGGTGTGATTTCGCAAAAGGTTTCAAATTGACTGAGTAATATTAGCGCGTTACTCTCCACCATAGCATTTACAAATGCACATTCTAAACGTGCATTTCCAATTCATGCTTTACTCATATCTTGTGTGCCTGACAAGTTCAAAATAGTAACCCCATGTTTTTTTGAAAATATTGAATCAGTTATTCTATTTTCAAATAGTTGAGAGTCATGATTTAGGGATTGCGAGGTTAACTCGTACAGAGTTCTATAGGATTTTTTGTCAAATGATAGAGTGTACAGTGGAATACCATTCACTTTGCACACAAGGCTAGATAGATCGAAAAAAATAAAATCAAGGGGGGATTCCGTCCAGGATCCAACGGCACTGCCACTCTTCACAAAGGCCAAAGCCAATTTTGATGGGATTTCTCCATTGATAAATGATGAATCGCTATAGCTACGAGAACCAACGGCAATGCGAGGTCGATTGATGATTGTATGGGGAACAAGAAGTTTCATGCTTTTACCATTGGCTCTTAGCTTTTCCATTGCCAATGCAACAGAGTTCATAACCTGTTGTTTTCGGACGTGGAGACTTGCTGATGTGATAACGACATTTGCATCGGGGTCTGCAGGAAGTGTTTTTCTCAAAATGAAATTTCATGGGGCCATCTGTAACTTAATGTCAATCTTGACGTTAGGGGGTAGCCATTGGGATATATTGAATATCTCCTGATGTAATTTTCCAACCAGATGATATTCTTGTGTCACTGCACTAGTCAACTAACCGTCAGTATCAACACCTGATCGATATTCATAGCTCACTGATTGTCCTCTCATCTCCTTGTACGCCTTTGGCGTCATCATCATAAATTGTATGTAGCTTGCATAGTTTGATAAATTATTGCTAGTGCTCACCAAAGTACCATTAATAAATACATTAATTTGTTTGAATAGGTTGTGTAGAATACAGTTTTCATAGGAGAGACCATCGCCGGCATTTGGAGTTGTATTATCTGAATTTTTCTTCACAACAAAATTTAAATAAATAACCCCTGACGACAAATCCATTAACTAGTCTTCATTGGAAAATATTTGAAAGTCTAAATTTTCAGAGAAGGGTTGTTGGGGATGAAATTATTCAAAGTAACCATACTTGACACTGACATCAACATTTTCAGCATTGAATAGATTCAATGAGGAACTGATTGATGGATATGATTCCTTGTGGGGGAGATAAGTCATCTTAAGAGAAGAAATCCTTCTTTGATCTAAAAATCTTTTTCTTTTTCTTCTTATTGGCATTCGTTGTTTTATTCCTCAAAGTCCTTGTTGATGTCCTTTGCTTCCTGCCTGGGTGGAGACTGATGAGTGAATGACGCAAACACATCCTTTTCAATCCCTCCCCATTTTGTCGAGATTTTATTTGTTCACCAATGGCTCTTGCTGATGATCTGATATTTTCCTTAACACTCTCCTTGAAATTCTTGGCCGACCCCCAGTCCTGTAGTGTGGAGGCAGCAAAATTTGATGCAGCAGGTACAAGATATTTTCTGGCAAGGGGTAGTGCAGAAGGAAATAGCCTAGCAAACCAGCTACCAAGACCAGAGCCAGACATTGTAGTACGACCCTTGTAGTAGTCCAATCCATTGCCTATTTGACGTGGACTCAAAGCACCAACATAACAATCAATATCGGGACAAACAAATGGAATTCTTCTATTGTTCATTTTAGGTGATAGTGCTGTCGTTGACAATGGGTCGAAAATGACATGTAATCACTGCTAAGCCTTTTGAAATTGCTAGAGGATCACCTAATTCATTTCTTAGTGTTATCTGGCAGAGTTCCAAATATGAAGTGTTTACGGAAATATACTGAAGATGCTTTATATTATAATGATGAACAATTTCATGACCTTTTGTTTGTTCAAGAAAACGTAGAAAGGAAGAATTTGAATTGCCGACTCTTGATATTTTTACAAAGGATGCATAGAGAAATATGCAAGAGTCCGAGGCAAAACCAGGTGGATAATCAGCAAAAATAATTTGATCCATCCCGTTAACGGTGCCATTATTTTTCCCATTGATCATATTCTGTTTAAAGTAATTGACATCTCTCAGATTATCATTGAGAATAATTGTTTCAGTGCCGACAGGTCATCTCATGTATACCCTATTATTTTCCAATGAACATTTGATGGGGAACATACCTTTCCTACAATATGAGAATTTCATATCGATTTTACGTCACCAATCCTCAGTATTTTCATATTTAATATAGTTCAAGTCGACATACGGATAATCACTAGATTTAAGAGTTTCAACCCCTTTTCAGTCGACAAAGCCCAGCCCATTCATAGTCCAATCGAATGGTATAACTTTTATATCATACACACGATCCTTTCTCAGGATGTCATAGGTATTTTTGAGAATACAGTCGACAAGAGCCACTTCATATGCACCGTCAAATTTGATTGCGGGGGAGAGTTTTGTCCAAAAATCACTTGTCGTATTCAAGTCGTTGTAGAGAGGATCGTAAACGTTGGACATGACAGTTACATAGAAATCATGGGGCATTGTCAATATCTTCAACACCGATCCAAGAATCAAAATCAGAGTTGTATCCTAGCCACAGAACAAGTAACTGTTTCTTACCCCTGCGAGTACGTGTCTTTAATATCTTTTCAATTTGATAGATTTCAATATTAATTTTAACTTTTTGTAATTCATAGTCATAAAAGCCGACGAGAATATCTTCATCTTTGGTATCACGCAAGCGATAAGTTATGGGTTTAGTGTCTAGGATTTTTGCCACTATAAAAAGTTCAGTCGACCACAAGTAATACCCCTTTTTCAAAAACATTAGTTGTTCTATTAATTAGAACAGTATCACCAACATTGAATTTATTTTTCTTCTTGACAATTGATTAATTAGAATATTGTTTAAGAGAGGTGTTAATTGTATCATGATCAGATTGATTAACTTCCTTCGGTGTAGAGCTGGACAATGATCTATGAGGTCGTTGATTATAAATCAACATGATTTTATCTAGATAATAAGTAAAAGTCGATGTATTTTTCAGTGTACAATATCTTGAAATAAGTCGAATAGTTCTTATCAATCGTTTGGCCAATGCAGCCTTTATAGGACTGTGACTATGATAGAGCTGTGTACTATATTTCTCTAGTACTTTCGCAATAGGGTAATTAACAACTTCACTTACATATTCTGTTTAAATTTTTTTATATGCACCCATTCCAAGGATACTTTCAATGGACCGTGCAACTTAAACGACTCTTTTCGTTTGACCTAATAATACACATGCATAATACCTATAAACACTGATTGCAAGAAGAATTTACATGTACGGTGTATTGTGAGGTCTTTGAAGCTCATCTAGAGTCAGGAGATCTGCTTGCATTATATGCAATGGGTAAAAGACTTTGGTTTTTCGATATTGATTGGCACGAAGTCTATGATTTCAATGCAGAGTGTAACTTGATTCATTTTGTAGATAGTCTTGTACACTTTTAGTGTGAACACCCGTGACTTTGGAAAGAGTGGCCGGGGAACTTAAACTCCCCGCCTCACAAATATTTTCATAAATGCCTTTCAGAATTTCAACCATTTTGAACGTAAACACGTTGTGTAATATCCGCTACCCTTTTGTATACTGACTGCTGCTGGTGGAGACGTTGACTTAATACGTCTTCACTTTTGTCTAGCTACCAGCGGTGTGCTAGTATTTTATAAAATTAATTTCAAATCTTCTTGTGCTAGTTCATATTTTAATGGTGTCAATGTATGATGATGATGCATGTTCATTTAATTTTTTTAGAATTTGTCTATTGCCAATAAGACTTTTGGGGAAGTTTAATGTATTTAAAAAGTTGTATAGATGAGTGTCAAATGATAATAGTCCTTTACGAATTGTAACCATATCATAGATTAAATCAAGTAGATTATAGCTCTTGCCTTGAGTTATAATCCTTTCCCCATTGCTCTCAACTTAAATTTCACCACTTCCCAAGAGTTAAGATAGGAGTTGTGTTATTTTTTCAACCAAATATTTGGGGCTTATAATTAAAAATTTAAAAGAAAAATAAAACCAATACAACTTCTTTAATTGTTTTACAGCATCCGCTGCAGACACTTGAGAAGATGATTATTTTTTGGGGTCAGCAGTGGGCTTCGATCGATAGGACTTGTGTTTGTTCACTTCGCGAAATGCATCTTGAAGTAAAAGCAGTTTTTTATCATCCTCATTAGTTTTTTTGTCAAGGAATTTACTCAGATTGCCCTCAAAGTGATCCACGGGTGAGGAACGATTTCTGTTGGAGTAAATTTAAAGAGTTTTGCTATTCTCTAGAGAAAACTGTTTACAAATCCCGCAAATATTGGCAGTAAAAGTGTGAAAAAGCTACCACCTGTTTGAAGAAGTCGTTTCCTTTTAAAATTCTTTCCTTTCTTTTTAGAGGCCAATGTACGTACAATGGAACGGTGTTGCTTTGCCTGTTGCTTAACTACTCCTGGCAGTTGAATATTGCCCTCGATCAAATTTAAGCAAAGTTCAGATATTAGATTAATGAAATCATTGTCAATACCATGTTTGAGTATTGCTTTTCTAAGCTGAGGTTTTGAAGTGCTTAGAACTGAAAACCAATGTCTATTTTCATGTAGTTTCTTCAGTGTCATGATAGCGACTAATAGGTCTTTTTAGCGTTCACGGGGAGATATACTGTAATTTCATTGTCGAAAATATCTGTGACTACACGCAGATCCTCGGGTGTATTTTGATTAAGATCCAATAGGATATAACAGTGGGGTTTATTAGTTGCCTGATTGTATGCTGAGAGCAAAAATTTAGGGGCACCTGGATAGATTTGTATATTGAGCGTTATTAGTGAGCTAGAATCACGAACAACTCTGTAGATGATATAATAGGTGCAGTTCAAAGCAAGTGTTCGCATACATTTGCTCTGATGAAAGAGATTGTGTAGAACCAGAGAAACGGAATTCCGTTCATAATGAGAGCGAAAACTGAACAATTGCAGCATTTGCAGGGACCATTGCACAATAGATTCAGCCAGATCGTCAATGATCAGCCAAGAGTTTGGTTCAATAATGCTGAAAACATCAAGTCCCTGTATGAATTGTATCTGCACCAATCCCATGGCAGCAATTGCTTTTATTTTATCATATGACTCCTGCCAAATATTATAGCAATAGTAGATTTTTTTCGGCTTTTCCGCAAACATTTTATCGCAATTTTTAATTATTTTAGTTAAGAGTGTTGTTTTACCCGACGTAGACGGTCTACACAGTAGCTATCTGAACGGTTAGTTAAATTGATACTTGGTCCTCTCAACAGATCAGCTGAAAAACAAACCGTACACCATGATTTCCTATTGACTCAATAATTTCCCTACTACTACTACTCTGTTCTTCAAGAAGAATAAGAAGACGAATAAAGAATCATATTTTTCTTTGATTATATACATAAAAAAGTAACAATACTTGAAAAAAAAGCACATTAAACATTAAAAAATACACTTTTTTTTTAATTTGTTTATAATAAAAAAAAATACAACATTTATATGGGCACAGAGAGAAAAAAAACTTTTTTTTTGTTTATTTATAGAGAAAAAAAATAGAACATTAAATTAGAGAGCACTTGAAAAAAATCACTTTTTTTTAATGAAACATTTACAAAAAATCTGCTCTAAGTCAAAAAGATAACTTTGATAGTGGCAGTGCGCCCCCCGCTGGTGGCCGCCCCCCCCGGGCCGTGAGCCCCCCCCCCCCCCAAAGGCCACGAGGCCCCCCCCCCAAAGGTTTTTAGGAAATAATTTAAAGGACTTTATTCAAACCGAGACTTTCCCTATGGATAACACATTCGGCCCGGTTTGAAGTTAAATAGTGTCCAAGGGGGAGGGTGGTCACACCGTCTTGACAAACATAGACCTTGTCGGAAATGGTACTCATGGCAATTTTTTCCACATTTACAGTAAAGTTTCTGTATTTGAGAGAAAGAATTGCCAGTAATTAGGCTCTTCGAATCGTAATTTCAACAATAGAATTTATATAAATATCCATGTTGAAAATCTTATCCACACAGTGCATGGGTACTCCATTGCAACGTTTCTTGATTTTCTCTTCATATGATAGTATGAAGTTCACCTTCGAACTTAAAAACACACCACTGGAAATCATGTCGCGTACCGGTTCGCAATTAAATAAAAAAATCTGATTGTGTGCCCGAAGTATCACTATCAATGGGTAAACCCTACACGAAATTGTGTAGTTCATCCGAGAGCTGATATTTATACCGTGCGCCCAATCATCAATTATATTTGACGTTTTAACTTTTCATATTAGAGAATCTGTATCCCCGTAGAAGACCTCTACTTGCCCCTTTTCCGGCCACTGTACCCTAGCCACATTGTAGTAGAATTCCAACATGAGCTTTTTTGAGATCTCCAAGATCGCACTGCCTGGAGCAATATTTTTATTCAGGACAATGCGTCTTTTTTTCCTATTCAAACGTACCATGTCCGGGCCAATGATTGTGAAGGAAGTGTAATTTGGATCGGCAATAATTCGAGCACATTGTTCAGGATCGGTCACGACGTCACAACGATTCCTATTACGAACACTCTAAAACATTTTGCCGAAAGCCGAATTCAAAATGAGTTTATAAATTTCTTTTTCGGCTTTCGTCTGTGCTTCAGAACGTTTCTTGACAAAGGTGTCAACAAATGTTTTTAGATAGGGTTTTTGGCTAAACTGGAGCGCTTGGTGAACCTTTGTGACGTTGAAACCATCGTTGCATGTCCACTTTAAAGATATATGATGTACAAGTATGTTTTTTTTCGGCAGAAGGTCAGCATTAAGTTTTTGTTTTGAAGATGTCAAATGCGATACTTCTACATCGACTAAATGCCAATAGTAGGGACTCAAAGAGTCACTAGTTACAGGTCTATTGACACATGGAACAACAAAATCCCTTACAGGATCGTGAGGTTCAACTGGAATATCTCCATGAATTTCAAAAAACCATCCAACCGGGCCATTCTCCTCAACACTGTCAATGTTGGGGACATGGGGAGCTTGAGGGTCATTGAGCCATTTATAGTCGCCGCAAGGTAGTGCATAATGGGACATGGCCGAGGGGTAGAGAGAATTCATATCGAGGAAAACTGCATCCGATTTTGTCCCCGTCTTCTCTCCAGTTGAATCAGTTTCCAAGATACGATCCCCGTGAAAAACAAAACCCCCCCTCATTGACCTTTCAATGAACAGATGCTGATCAATGTCAGTGATTAGCCCTATTTTTTCCCCACTAATTTTTAGGATAAGGTCCATCACTAGATGAGGCGAAGAAAAATAATAGCCCAAATCAAAATTAAACTCCTCATAGATTTTGTCCGTATTTTTACATATAATGTCTAACAGAGTTAACACGTCACTCGAAAAATACAGCTTGCAGTAGTCAAAGCCATTTTTACACCCTCCCTTTGCCCAAACTTTTTTTAGCAAAACTGTATTCCTCGGGGGTACTACGATCGTGAAGACTATCGTAAAACGATTCAATTGAAGGAATAGTTTCCTCGGCGAATCTCGACATGGAACAAGAATAGTCATAAAGGTGTATCCCGTTGGCCTTTAACATCTCAGATAAATAATTTGGAGATTGCATCTTCAGAAGGGAGAACACATTGAGACCGTCGTCGTTTTTCTGCTCCCAAAATGATTCGTTCTACAATCTGGGGAAAAAACCGCAGTAATCTAACAAGCAAATTTAATTCGTGTACTCAACGCCGGCTTCAACAAATTTAAAAATAAATTCCAAAACAAGCAACTTTTCCGATGATTTAGGTATGATTTTGTACGTAAAGCTGTCTATCACCCATGCATCATCTATTGTT